>NW_016803844.1:1229461-1256057 GCF_001698545.2 Rhinopithecus bieti
TAGCTGTGCGGTTTTGATTGAGTTTCTTAATCCTGAGTTCTAATTTGATTGCACTGTGGTCTGAGAGACTGTTTTGTATGATTTCCACTCTTTTGCATTTGCTGAGGAGTGTTTTACTTCCAGTTATGTGGTCGATTTTAGAATAAGTGCGATGTGGTGCTGAGAAGAATGTATATTCTGTTGATTTGGGGTGGAGAGTTCTGTAGATGTCTATTAGGTCTGCTTGATCTAGAGCTGAGTTCAAGTCCTGAATATCCTTGCTAATTTTCTGTCTCATTGATCTGTCTAATATTGACAGTGGGGTGTTAAAGTCTTCCACAATTATTGTGTGGGACTTTAAGACTCTTTGTTGGTCTCTAAGAACTTGCTTTATGAACCTGGGCACTCCTGTATTGGGTGCATATATATTTAGGATTGTTATCTCTTTTTGTTGCATTGATCCCTTTACCCTTATGTGATGCCCTTCTTTGTCTTTTTTGATCTTTGTTGATTTAAAATCTGTTTTATCAGAGACTAGGATTGCAACCCTTGCCTTTTTTTGCTTTTGATTTTTCCTCCATCCCTTTATTTTGAGCCTATGTGTGTCTTTGCACGTGAGATGGGTCTCCTGAATACAGCACACCAGTGGGTCTTGACTCTATCTGATGTGCCATTCTTTGTTTTTTAATTGGGGCATTTAGCTGATTTACATTTAAGGTTAATATTGTTATGTGTGAATTTGATCCTGTCATTAAGATGCTAGCTGGTTATTTTGCCCATTAGTTGATGTAGTTTCTTCATAGTGTTGATGGTCTTTACATTTTGGTATGTTTTGCAATGGCTGGTACTGGTTTTCCTTTCCATATTTAGTACTTCCTTTAGGAGCTTTTGTGAGGCAGGCCTGGTCGTGACAGAATCCCTCAGCATTTGCTTGTCTGTAAAGGATTTTTTTTTCTCCTTCACTTTTGAAGCTTAGTTTGGGTGGATATGAAATTCTGGGTTGAAAATTCTTTTCTTTAAGAATGTTGAATATTGGCCCCCACTGTCTTCTGGCTTATAGGGTTTCTGAAGAGAGATCAGCTGTTAGTCTGATGGGCTTCCCTTTGTGGGTAACCCGACTTTTCTCTCTGGCTGCCCTTAATGTTTTTTCTTTCATTTCAACCTTGGTCAATCTGAAGATTATGTGTCTTGGGGTTGCTCTTATTGAGGAGTATCTTTGTTTTGCTCTTTGTATTTCCTGAATTTGAATGTTGGCCTGTCTTGCTAGGTCATGAAAGTTCTCCTGGATAATATCCTGAAGAATGTTTTCCAACTTGGTTCCTTTCTTCCCGTCACTTTCAGATGCATCAATCAAGCATAGATTTAGTCTTTTCACATAGTGCCATATTTCTTGGAGGCTTTGTTTGTTCCTTTTCACTGTTTTTACTCTA
Organism: Rhinopithecus bieti; assembly: GCF_001698545.2. Taxonomy (NCBI): domain Eukaryota; kingdom Metazoa; phylum Chordata; class Mammalia; order Primates; family Cercopithecidae; genus Rhinopithecus; species Rhinopithecus bieti. The sequence continues at coordinate 1,230,871 of NW_016803844.1, forward strand.
ATCTTGTCTTCATGCTTTATTTCATTAAGTTGATCTTCAATCTCTGATATCCTTTCTCCCACTTGATTGATTTGGCTATTGATAGTTGTGTATACTTCATGAAGTTCTTGTGCTGTGATTTTCAGCTCCATTAGGTCATTTATGTTCTTCTGTAAACTGGTTATTCTAGTTAGCAATTCCTCTAACCATTTTTCAAGGCTCTTAGCTTTCTTGCATTGGGTTAGAACATGCTCCTTTAGCTTGGAGGAGTTTGTTATTACCCACCTTCTGAAGCCTACTTCTGTTGTCAAGCTCATTATCCATCCAGTTTTGTTCCCTTGCTGGTGAGGAGTTGTGATCCTTTGGAGGAGAGGAGGCATTCTGGTTTTGGGAATTTTCAACTTGTTTTGTGTTGGCTTTTCCTCATCTTTGTGGATTTATCTACCTTTGGTCTTTGATGTTGGTGACCTTTGGGTGGGGTTTTTGCATGGGGGTCCTTTTAGTTGATGTTGAAGCTGCACCCACAGCTGCCCCTTCCCCCAGGTGCTCTGTCCCAGGGAGATGGGAGTTTTATCTATAAGCCCCTGACTGGGGCTGCTGCCTTTTTTTCAGAGATGCCCTGCCTGGTGAGGAGGAATCTAGAAAGGCAGTCTGGCTACAGTGGCTCTGCCATGTTGTGGTGGGTTCCACACCCAGTTTGAACTTCCTGGTGGCTTATTCACACTGTGAGGGGAAAACTGCCTACTCAAGCCTCAGTAATGGCAGATGCCCCTCCCTTGACCAACCTCTAGCATCCCACGTCGACTTCAGACTGCTGTGCTGGCAGTGAGAATTTCAAGCCAGTAGGTCTTAGCTTGCTGGGCTCTGTGGGGGTGGAATCCACTGAGCAAGACCACTTGGCTACCTGGCTTCAGCCCCCTTTTTAGGGGAATGAATGGTTCTATTTCACTGGCGTTTCAGGTGCCGCTGGGGTATGAAAAAAAGAACAAAAAAACACACACACACAAAAAACAACTCCTGCAGCTAGCTCAGTGTCTGTCCAAATGGCTGCCCAGTTTTTTTGCTGGAAACCCAGGGCTCTGGTGGTGTAGGCACCCAAGGGAATCTCCCTGTCTGCGAGTTGCAGAGACTGGGAAAAGCATAGTGTCTGGACTGGAGTGCACCTTTCCTCATGGCACAGTCTTTCACGGCTTCACTTGGCTAGGGGAGGGAGTTCCCCAACCCTTTGCACTTCTCGGGTAAGGCAGCGGCCCACTCTGCTTTGGCTTGGCTTCTGTGGGCTGTACCCACTGTCCAACCAGTCCCAGTGAGATGAGCTGGGTACCTCAATTGGAAAGGCAGAAATCACCCACCTTCTGTGTTGGTCTCACTGGGAGCTGCAGACAGGAGCTGTTCCTATTTGGCCATCTTGCTAGCCTCCTCCTTTTGCTCATTTTAATTTATTTTTATTTTTAATTAATTATTATTATTATTTTTTTTGAGGTAAGATCTCACTCTGTCACTCAGGCTGGAGTGCAGTGTCCTGATCACCGCTCACTGCAGTCACGACCTCCTGGGTGTAGATGATCCTCCCAGCTCAACCTCCCCAGTAGCTGGGACTACATGCACGTGTCACCACGCCCAGCTAATTTTTTTTGTAGAGATGAGGTTTCGCCATGTTGCCTAGGCTGGTCTAGAATTGTGGCTCAAGCGACCTGCCCACCTTGGCCTCCCAAAGGGCTGGGATTATAGATGTGAGCCACTGCACCCAGCCCTTTTGTCCATTTTAAAATTGGGTTGTTTTGTGCTCTTGAGTTTTCAAGTTCCATATATGTTTTGTATATTAGCCCCTTGTCAGATGTACCATTTGCAAATATTTTCTCCCACTGCCAAGAAGATTTTTTTTGAAGGACACTGGGTAGGGTGCAAAAAGGACAGGGAGCCTAAAGAGCCAGGCTGGGGAAAAGGCAGGAATGCAAGGGGGCTGGGCACACAGGACCACAGCCAAAATCAAACCCTGGAACAGGTTGCTGAAGACTCTGTTGCCAGCAGCACCACAGCCCGGGCTCCCAGGGTACAGTATGTGGCTGCTGCCTTTCCCAGAATGAATCTTTCCTGTCCTGCTTCTTTGTGTTATCAGATTAAGAGTTAAAAATAAGGGCGGTTAAACTGGCCACAGTCACATCCAGTTTGGCATTAGAGTTCAGGGGTAGAGAGCTCACTAACTTTTAGGAATAGGGAAGGCAAGTATTTGGGCTTGAGGCTCATACAAATTTCTCAAACGTCAGAAATGGGAACAGGCAGCCCCAAAGGTAAATATCTACACATGACCACAGAATAAGACTATGTTTTCACGTTATGCCCAAATCCATAGGGTGCAAGTCCCCATGCTGATTATTTGCAAGAAATCAAGTCTTTTACTACAATCTTGAATCCACTGTTCCCTGGAAATCCCTGGGGCATCTATCCCTACTCCTCAGATCTTTCAGGTTGTTCCTTACCCACTCTGCCCATGGTCTGACTCTGGGACTTTCCTTCCTTCTTCAGAAGATCTTACCTCTCACAAGGATGGGTGAGATGAGGCTGTAAAATTAAAAAGATGTTGCTGAATATTTGAGATTAATCGGTGATTATAATGGAGAAATTCTAAACGCATCTCAAACATGGTAGCTGTTTGAATGAAGCCTCATCCATAGGCTATTACCTATGACTCTGTCCTTAAGCCTGAACTGCTGACTATTGCCACTGTGTCTTCACTTACAGAAACAAGCTCAAAGTGAGCTTGTTTCTCCTTCTTTCCTATAAGGAAATAATCTGTGAGATGAAACTTGGCCAACAGAGAACAACAATCTAGTGCATATATAGAAATCACTACTTTGTAGATTTGCTTTCACGTTTCATATATATCAACTTACATAGTCCTCAGGTAGTCCTGTGAAAAAGGCTATTCTCCAGTTTCACGGATGAGAAAACCAATGCACAAAGGGATTAGTAAATTGTAACAAAGTCACAAAGCTAGTCAATGGAAGAAGCTGGGATTTGAACTTGGGCAGTATATCCCTACCGTCTGAGGGTATAACCATTAAACTATGCTCCCTCTTCCAAAGATACTCATCACAACGACCAGCCAGCAGGTCTGTAACAACCTCTACTCTAGAACAAGATCTCTGCTTGATCCAAGATTTTTCACACAACCAAAAAGTTTATTCAAAGGATTTTTTTTTTCAAATGATAGGAGCCGTTTGTCTCCAAAGTATAATTTAAGTCTTCTTCATTAAAGAAGCAGAAAACCACTTGCAGATTTAAAAATAACAGCTTCCTTGGCCGGGCATGGTGGCTCACACCTGTAATCCCAGCACTTTGGGAGGTCGAGTCAGGCAGATTGTCTGAGGTCAGGAGTTCGGGACCAGCCTGGCCAACATGGTGAAACTCCATCTCTACTAAAAATACAAAAATTAGCTGAGCATGGTGGCGGGTACATGTAATCCCAGCTACTTAGGGGGCTGAGACAGGACAATCACATGAAACTGGGAGACAGAGGTTGTAGTGAGCTGAGACAGCACCACTGTACTCCAGCCTGGGTGACAGAGTGAGATTCTGTCTCAAAATAATAAATAAATAAAATAAGAAAAGAGAAAGAAATAAATAAATAAATAAATAAATAAATAAAAAATAGCAGCCCCGCGCACCTTCAAACCCACAATGCTTCACCCCACCCCACGCCAAAAAAAAAAAAAAAAAGAAAAGGAAAGAAAAGAAAAAAATCGTGGTGTCCAGTCAGAGTCAAATCACCCTGAAATATAAAGTGGGCTTTTCTCAAAATGTTAAGTGCAAAAACCTAGAAGATGGACAGCGGCTATCAACTGGCAGTAAGTCAAGAAATAAATAAGACATGGCCTATTTCATAAATTTGTTTTACTTCTTTGAAGGACAAAAGTTTATGTCCCTGATATTTTTGTTTTGCCGGTAGTACTGATTGCTGAAAGTTTTACACTAAAGCCCGTTCATGAGCGTTCATGAAAATAGTGCCTGCTTTAGTGATTTTATGCATTCAGATACCAATACATTCATGCAATTTATCAATTTGAAATCACCGTGCTGCCTTTTGAGTGTGACATGTAGCTCCATCGTCAAAGTACTGCTAGCAAAACAGTTGTTGAACTGTATGAAAAAAATAGGGAACCTGGATGGGAAAATTTCTCTTTTAATCCTTTTATCTTTATTCTTTGGTTAATAAACACTGAGTTTCATATGAGGCTGTTTAAGATTCACCATTCTGTTTAAATTTTGAGAACAGTCACTTACATTCATTTTTAAAAGCTCTTCTTTCTTAGATGGGCTCCTTGGATTGACTCTTGCTTTAGTGATCCTGGCCTCTTTGAAATCTTTTGATCATATTAGTGTTCAAGTGGGCCCACAAATGAAAGGATTTCAGAGGGGATGGTGGCTTCTTATTAATCCCAAACAGCATCCATCCCATCTCAACCGTCAGAGACAATCACAGAGGGAGCCTGGCGTTAAGAGGGGAAATGAACACACCACTCACACTCGATAAAGATCTGTATAAACTGTATAAAAAATGTGCTAGGCACCATGGTGACAACACTGACAATATAGTGGCAATAAAACAGATGATGGGAAGTGAAGGAGACTGTCACCCTTTAGTAATTGGGAGCAGAACCCTTAACCTTTGTGGTCATGTACATATTTGTCTCATGATATTAGTGTTGAAAATTACTATTATAGCGTTTTCATAGCTCTTGGGATTTGCTTTATGGAGAGGCACTGAGTCCAATTCTGTGTTTGGAGTTGGGCTTAATATGCCATTAGTGTTCAATAAATGTTTGCAATTACTGCAGTGTTTGGAGGACTGTGAGCCTGGTGGAGGCTGGCAGGACACCCAGCTAGTCCTCTGGTTCTATGTTGCTAGGTTATACCCAGGGAAGAGCAGAAATAGAAGTGGCACTCTGAAATAGCCCTGTTCATGAGCCCTGAGGATCTGTTCGGTAATGGTCCAATAGAACGTCAGGGCTCCTGGTTATCCTGCTTGTCATATCACTTTGTTTGAGCCAAGTCCTCTCCTTCCTTCTCAGCACCTCTTAGATTTTTTTTTTGTTATTTATTCATTGTGTTTGTATTCATTCAACAAATATTTAGTGGGTGTATTTTCTAAACCAGGCCACTGTTACTGGGAGTTGACCATGCAGTGAAACAGACATACTTCCTATTTTCATGGAGCTCACATTTTCTCCTGTAGATGAGTCAGAACGAAAGAGGATTGTTCAACTACCCATGCCTTGGAATTGAGTCATGTTAAATAGTATTTGAGCCTGGGTAACTGTCTCATATTTAGATATGTTAACAAAGATTATTTAGAACAGAACAGGCTTACCTATAGATATTTAATTTTTAGATAGTTAGTAGACTATGTAAATCAAGAACTCAAGATGTCAAAGTTTAGGAGGTGAAAAAGATCCTTTTTTGCTTGTCTTCACCTCACTTTTAAGTTCATCAAAGATGAGACAGAGGATAATTACAGATAATTTCCCAGGCTGATACATCTATACACAATAATGCTATCTCCAACAGTTTTCAAGCCTTGGGGATGCAGTGGGGGTGGAGCAGAAACTCAAGAAAATTCAGAAGTTAAGACTTCCTTACTCATCAGAATTTTGCCAGCTTGAGGAAATAGTTTATAGAATCATAGAAAACCCCCAGGCACAACACTATGTATATTTCATTTCTTTAACTTTTATTTTAAGTTCAGGGGTACGTGTGCAGGATGTGTAGGTTTGTGTAGGTTTGTAACATAGGTAAACGTGTGTCATAGTGGTTTGCTGCACAGATCATCCCATCACCTAGGTATTAAGCCCAGCGTCCATTAGCTATTCTTCCTGATGCTCTCCCTCCCCACCCCCAACAGGCCCCAGTGTGTGTTGCTCACCCTGCATTGTGTCTATGTGTTCTCATGATTCAGCTTCCACTTATAAGTGAGAACATGTGATGTTTGGTTTTCTGTTCTTGTGTTAGTTTGCTGGGGATAATAGTTTCCAACTCCGTTCATGCCCCTGCAGAGGACATAATCTCTTTCTTTTTTATGACTGCATAGTATTCCATGGAGTATATGTACCACATTTTCTTTATCCAGTCTATTATTGATGGGCATTTGGGTTGATTCCATGTCTTTGCTACTATGAGTAGGTTGCAGTGGACATACATGCGCATATATCTTTACAGTAGAATGATTTATATTCCTTTGCATATATACTTGGTAATGGGATTTCTGGGTCAAATGGTATTTCTGGCTCTAGGTCTTTGAGGAATTGCCACACTGTCTTCCACAAAGGTTGAACTAATTCACACTCCCACCAACAGTGTAAAAGCATTCCTTTTTCTCTGCAACCTCTTCAACATCTGTTGTTCTTTGACTTTTTCATAACTGCCATTCTGACTGGTGTGAGATACTATTCATTGTGGTTTTGTTTGCATTTCTCAGTGATCACTGATGTTGGGCATTTTCTCATCTGTTTCTTAGCCACACGTATGTCTTCTTTTGAGAAGTGTCTGTTCATGTCCTTTGTCCACTTTTTAATGTGGTTTTTTTTTTCTTGTAAATTTGTTTAAGTTCGTTGTAGATACTGGATGTTAGACCTTTGTCAGATGGATAGATTACAAAAATTTTTCCCTTTCTGTAGGTTGTCTGTTCACCCTGATGATAATTTCTTTTGCTGTGCAGAAGCTCTTTAGTTTAATTAGAACCCATTTGTCAATTTTTGCTTTTGTTGTAATTGCTTTTGGCGTTTTCCTCCTGAAATCTTTGCCTGTGCCTATGTCCTGGATAGTATTGCCTAAATTTTCTTCTAGGGCCTTTATATTTTGGGTTTTACATTTAAGTCTTTAATCTATCTTGAGTTAATTTTTCTGTATGGTGTAAGGAAGGGGTCCAGTTTCAATTTTCTGCATATGGCTAGCCAGCTCTCCCAGCACCATTTATTAAATAGAGAGTCCTTTCTTCACTGTTTGTTTCTGTCAGATTTGTTGAAGATCAGATGGTTGTAGGTGTGTGGTCTTATTTCTGAGTTCTCCATTCTGTCCCATTGGTCTATGTGTCTGTTCTTGTACCAGTACCATGCTGTTTTGGCTACTGTAGCCTTGTAGTATAGTTTGAAATCAGGTAGAATGATGCTTCCAGCTTTGTTATTTTTGCTTAGGATTGTCTTGGCTATTTGGGCCCCCTTTTTTTTGGTTCCAAGTGAATTTTAAAGTCTTTTTTTTTTTTTTTTTTTTTTTTTTGTAATTCTGTGAAGAATGTCGATGGTAGTTCAATGGGAATAGCATTGAAACTATAAATTACTTTGGGCCGTCTGGCCATTTTCATGATATTGATTTCTTCCTATCCATAAGCATGGAATGTTTCTCTATTTCTTTGTGTCCCCTCTGATTTCTTTGAGCAGTGATTTGTAGTTCTCCTTGAAGAGGTCCTTCACTTTCCTTGCTAGCTGTATTCCTAAATATTTTATTCTTTTTGTAGCAATGGCACAACACTATATTAAGAAACAATACCTGCTGTGGTCCATCTGATGAACAAAGCTCAAGTGGGCTGAAAAAACCACTTTGCTGGCTTCCATTGAAAAGTCTGCATTTTGCCATTCCAATGGAATGACACACATGGAAGAACCACCCAAAATATCTCCTAGCAGATAGAAAAGCAGAGAGGGACATTGGGGGGAAAGTTTTCCAAAGGCCTGGGGAAGGAAGTGTTCCATTACCTGTCTTAGACCTTCCCAGGGAGAAGCTCTTCTTTTAGATAACCCTGTGTTCAACCTCTTCATCTCTTAGGACACTCCACCCACTAGAGTGAGTCCTAATGCCATGTCTTGGAATGAGATCAATCAAGAGATGGATTCTCCTTTGGGGAGGAGGGGGGGTAAGAATAAGAAGGCAGGAGCCTCAAGCTTTCCCTAGAAGCCAATCAGGGTAAGAATAAGAAGGCAGGAGCCTCAAGCTTTCCCTAGAAGCCAGTCAATGAAGTAATCTAAACTAACAAGGGGCAAGGATAATTGCTGAATTTTAATGCAATTTCTGTAAAGTCCTCACATAGTTTAGTCCAGTGATTTCAAAACCGTAGGATGTGAACTATTTGTGGGGTCATCAAATCAATTTAGTGGGTCACTGCTGCAATAAAAAGTAAAGTGGAAAATATAAAATACTGGGTCAAGATAAAAAAATAAATCTTTCCTCATTGGTTGTGAAAGATTATTGAACAGCACAGCTGTGATATAGGTGGGTAACTGCTAAGAGGGATACATATCATGCAAGAGTTAGGGTGGATGAAATAAGTCTGGTAGATGCTTCCTTCTTTTCTCTTTCTTCTCAGTATAAATGCTATTTGATCATTTGTAGAGCTACTTAATTTGTTATCGACAAAGGGGAAGTGGAATCTTTCTGATGCTGTTTGACTGGAACTAATATTTCCAGGGTGGCCATTATCTAGAATCATTTCCACTTGACTTGCTTTCATTATACTGATAGCCTTGAAGAAAACTCCCACCAGCCATAGTCAAGTACCCTACTGAATGTCCCAAAAAACTACTGGCATGACACATTGACAACGGCATGGACTTTGTCACAGACTAAAAACAAAACCCAAAACGAACCTCACTGCTTGTACTAGCTTGGTGCTAGCTGATTTAGGTCTTAGGTTCATAAAAACTGCATCATAAAATACGTGGTCCCTGCCTTCAAAGCTTTCTCCAGCTTACTCCCTGCCTTTGACACTTTTTAAAAATGTCATATTAGAGTTTAGAAACATTGAAATAATTATAGAATCACAGTGTATTAAAACTGTTAAGTCAAGTTTCACTTAAAACTGCCTCCTTAGATATTTTAAGTTCAGCCTAAAGGTTTCTCTGTACATCATGAACTATAACAAGTGGGAGTGTAAACAGACCATAGCCTACACTTGTGCCAATCACCGAGTTTTAGCCAATCAGATGTAGCCAACTGTTTGAAGGGTGTTCAAACAGGACAAATGCCAAGCTGTAACCAATCCAGCTGTTTCTGTACCTCACTTCTGTTTTCTGTACATCACTTTCCTTTTCTGTCCATAAATCTTTTTTTTTTGTTTCCGAGGTGGAGTCCTGCTCTGTCCCAGGCTAGAGCGCAGTGGCACGATCTTGGCTCACTGCAACCTCCGCCTCCCGAGTTTAAGCGATTCTCCTGCCTCAGTCTTCCAAGTAGCTAGGATTACAGGCACGTGCCACCATGCCCAGCTAATTTTTGTATTTTTAGTAGAGACGGGGTTTCACCATGTTGGCTAGTCTGGTCTTGAACTCCTGACCTCATGATCCGCTGGCCTCGGCCTCCCAAAGTGCTGGGATTACAGGCGTGAGCCCCTGCGCCCAGCCTCTGTCCATAAATCTTCTTCCACCACATGGCTGCGCTGGAGTCTTCAAGCCTACTCTGGCTCAGAAGGCTGCTGGATTCACCAATCACTCATTGCTCAATTAAACCCCTTGAAATTTAATTTGGCTGAACTTTTTCTTTTATTAAAACAATTGCTGGAATAATTTATTTCTAGTTCTGCTTTTCTTTATCATTCTTACTGTCCTAATTGTACAGATAAGGAAACTGGGATCCAGGTGGAATGAGCAAGGCAGGGGAGGGAGACGCGGTGGGTTAGCCTTGGCCCCTGAGGAAGGACCTGGGACCTGTCAGAGCACTGGTTTTGGCTGATGAAAGTGCAGAAGGTGACAGAAAGCCTCACCCTGAGGCTAGAGACCGGGGCACTGGGGCTAGGGTAATGGGCTGCTTGGCAGAAAACTCAGACCACATGGACTGAATATAGATACAACCAGTGTTCTTATGTTTCTGACATTTCATTGTTTTCTAGTAAAAATACTTTCCTAAATAGGTAGAATACTTCCTCAAAACATTTTTACATTGTTCCTCTGTAGTGGTTGATACCAGTTTAAGTTGCCAATTGGACTCACAAGACACAATAAGCTTTAATCTAATACTATATTTTTTGGTAACTTTATAGAGGGGTGCAAGGAAGGAGATACAGCCATAGGACATCTTCAGTTCATTGGAAGGCCCAGCAGCTATCGGGCCCATACCATCTCTTTAGCCCCCTCACCTGCATGATGTGTGGGTCACGTTGCAGGTGACTCCCCACCATTATTTTATACCACTGTGCACACGTAAGCCTAAGGCTTGGTGCCAGCTCACAGATCAATTCCCCTGGATCAGGGCTCGCACAGCAAACACAACAATCATAGAATAAATTCCACATTGATCCTAACTCTGCAGCCTCCAAAAATCAATACTCTGGGAAGAGAGATTCAGAGGTCATTTTCCCAGGCAGGTTTGGCCAGCCCTGGTGTTAACTCTTTCCTCACTTGCTGGAAACCAGGGGCTGCAGTGTAAAAGAGCTGGGTCATTTGGTGAAAAATATCATCAATTGCCTGGGAATCCTTGCTTTTCTAGATTGTCAGGTGAGTTGACCTAGGACCTCATGATTTATTTTTAGAATCTGCAGAATGGAAGGAGATATTTGATATTTGTGCTGGTACATAACCTGCTGTAGCTTGGCATTCAGAATTACCTGCTGGAGTAAGAGTAATGCCTGTGAGGAATGGGTGAAGGCTGGAGTCAGGGAGTGCCTGGGCCAAGGCAGGCATTTGCCCAGTTCCCTCATCAGCAGTGAAACGGAGCATCCCTGCAGACATGGGTACCTGTTAAGGGCACAGCAGCCCTGGACTAGCTATGACAGAATCAGAGATGAGCAGCACCAAATGGTATCCTACCATGCTTGGGGAACGCCTTTTACGTGGGCTCAGAAGTGACCCTCCCACTGGAAGGAAAGGAGGGTAGATAAGGGCAATGATGAGTTTATTCTTGCACTGCCTCATTTGCTCTCTCTTCTTATTATTTATAATAATAATAATAATAATATAATTTATAATATAAATATATATAATAATAATATAATTATAATATTAAATTTATACTTTTGTTGACTAGTACTTATATTATGTAATATTTGCTATATTTTTTTATGACCAGGGAAAAAGGATTTATCTGGTATATAAATGATATTATTGTATTATATTATTGATATATATATATGGATATAATGTATCATTGGTTAGTTATTTTATTTTTGTTTGTGTATTGTCTCCTATTAAGACATGCAATGAAGCAGGGAGGAATTGACAGGGGACTCTAGAAAGACTTACTGGCAAGTTTATCAGTTTTTATGTATCTTTATGTGTTTCTGTTTTTTTCCACAACTAAGAATTTCTGTTAGATCTGTTGCTTTATCCCAAATCTGTGTGTTAAGCCCGTGATGTATTTGTGTTTGATGGATACAATTTTTTGTTTTAGGTGTTAAAATTTACTTGTTATGTGTTTGTGTAATCCCAAATTGTCAGGTTGACTAGAAGCCAGATCTTCCTGCCCATCCTCAAGCTTAGAGATCTTGTATTGCTCTGTTGGTTGAATTTGAATAGCTGGGGCCATGGAGAATGAAGCTTTTTAAGTTTCCTGGATATTGATGCACTGTCTGTAATGCATTTGGAGAGAAAGAGGCAATATTAAGGAACCGAGAGTGAAGCTTGAGGGGCATTCCAGTGTCATTGTAGAAGGTGCCAAAGTCACAGTAAGAGTTTCATATACAAAAAGAAAATGGACAAAACTTTGCTGTAGTGGCATCACCTTTACGTGGATGTGTAAGTGGAATGGTTGTGACTGGATGAATGAAATCTGTCAATTCCAGCCTGTGCCAATATAGGCACAGCACGCACCAACTCTATATGTCGTAGTGAACAGTGTCTGTTATGTGATATCAAGATAGCAGCAGTGTTCCTTTTTCTTTCCCAAATATCTCTCCCATTTGCATCTGCTCGAGTCCAAATTTCATTCCAGATATTCATTCCTCGGTTTCTTGCCCTTAAAAGGCTCAATAAAATACTCATAACTTCTGTTAAAGAATTGTATGTTATAAGCTTGCACAATAATGCTGGAAGCTACTACCGATCATTTATATATATATTTTTAATTAATTTAAGTTCTAGGGACATGTGCACACGTGCAGGTTTGTACATATGTATACTTGTGCCATGTTGGTGTGCTGCACCCATAACTCGTCAGCCACCATCAACTCATCATTTACATCAGGTATAACTCCCAATTGCAATCCTCCCCTTTCCCCCCTCCCATTAATAGGCCCTGGTGTGTGATGTTCCCCTCCCGAGTCCAAGTGATCTCATTGTTCAGGTTCGCCTATGAGTGAGAACATGGCAGTGTTGGTTTTCTGTTCTTGTGATAGTTTGCTGGAATGATGGTTCCAGCTGCATTCCATGTCCCTACAAAGGACATAACTCATCTTTTTTATGGCTGGCATAGTATTCCATGGTTATATGTGGCCACATTTTCTTAATCCTAGTCTGTCACTGATGGACTTTGGGTTATCCAAGTCTTTGCTATTGTGAATAGTTCCGCAATGAAATACGTGTGCATGTGTCTTAATAGCAGCATTGATTATAATCCTTTGGGTATATACCCAGTAACGGGATGGCTGGGTCATATGGTACTTCTAGTTCTAGATCCTTGAGGAATTGCCACACTGTTTTCCATAATGGTTGAACTAGTTTACAATCCCACCAACAGTGTAAAAGTGTTCCTATTTCTCTGCATCCTCTACAGCATCTGTTGTTTCCTGTCATTTACATTTTAAAGTAAATGTCTGTGTTAGAAATAGTTTATCTCTATAAGCAGCAAAATACCCAACTAGTACTAGTAATAAGTAATATTTATTGATCACTTAACTGTGGTTTAAGAAATATACTGTGTTTACATGTATTAACTTATTTGTCACAACAACCCTGTATTATTATTATTATGAACATTTTTAAACATGAAGAAATAGGTACCAAGAGGTTGAATAATTTGCTTAAGCTCACACAGTGGGTAAATTGCAGAGCCAGCATTCAAGTAGCTTATGTAGTAGAGACTGTTATTTCACATGGGAAATCTAGAGAGTGGTGACTCTATGGTTGGTTCACTCAGGAGCTTTACCATGTCAGGACATTGGGTTGGTGTCTCTAATATTCTCTCGACTCTTTTTTTGGCTCACCATATAGCTGCTGTAATTCCGAGCATCACATCCCCACACAGTTGTGTCCCAATCAGGTGTGTGTGGGGGGGAAGGAGTTGGGAAGAAGGTGTCAATAAAGAAAAAAAAGACTTAGATGGGAAGACAGTTCATGTAAGAAATGTTCCCGCTTTATGCCTGTTAAAAATAGGGCTGACTGTGACTATAGTTAGCAGCCTGCCTGTGCACAGACACTAAACCTCAATATGCAATACAAAGGTAGAAGACAGTCCAGGCAGGAATGCAGAGGCTCTTGACGTATCACTTTATAGAGTGTCACAGCAACTATTTCCTATAGTCGTTTATGTGTCTGGTCTCTCTTGCCAGGCTGTGCACTTCTTATGGATGGCAACTGAGACTCTGTCACCTTTTATAGCCCTGACACATGGTGGGCTCTGTTCTGTTCCTTTGAAGAGGCTCGTTTGGAGACAATGGGTTTCATCTGCTCAACCACGAAGTTCTAGATTTTGCCTTATTCTGATGTCTGTACTGAGTGCATTGATGATTCCCTTCTATTGTGGAAAATAAAAGCCACAACCCAACTGCTTTGTCTTTGAAAGAAAAGGATTTCATTCTCTTCAGTATTCGATGGAATGGATAACATATTAATTTTAGCACATTCTGAATAGTCTCAACACAGTGTTGCATTAAAAAAGTATTAGACTAATATAAAAAACAAAATCCCTAGAAAAGCCATTTAGCTTTCACTGATGTCTTTCAACAAGGCTCCTGATGGAAATGCCTTTATATGTAGCAAAATTGTCTAAAATCCTCTTTCTCTGTTCTCTCCCAGCACCTTGCATATCACACTGTGGCAGCTACCCCTTATATCTTCTCTTCTCTCTCTCAAAATTCTTTAAAGGCTCAACTCATGCTAGCTCCTTTCTTTCTCTTTCCTCCAGGCTCTATTCCACTCCTCCCCACCCCTAGACCCCTTCTTTTGTTCTTTGCCTCTTTTCCTATGAATACAGTCTCTCCTCTTTCAATTTTCCTGATGAGCACAATCCAGGAAGCAAGTGACTCTTCCTCTCTTGAATCTGGGGAAAAAGTACTCTTGCATCAATATTTTTGATCTTTATCACGATGGAAAGGGAAATAAGACTACAGAAACATGACTTGGCAAGCAAGGAAATGGCCTAAATCAACTGCTTTGTTGTGCAGGCTTTTCAACAATTTCTTTTCTTGGTCAAATTTCATAACATCTTTTAGTTTCAATATTCTCATCTGTTAAATGGGTTCATAATTGAAGGTTTTTGTGAGGTTATTGTGAGGGTTAAAAAAATTGTTATATGTAAAGAACAGCTCCAAATAGACACTTAAACTTTATCACAAATGTAGCCAGAAAAGGAACTGAAATGAGCTCTTGGTTGTTTAGAAAACATTTAGAGCTAAGGCCTCTGACTGGGCAACTTCAAGGAGGGTTTTGCATGAATTCAAGGTTTATAGTTCCTGCTGTGTTTACTTACAGCTTCCAGACAGGGTGATTTCTATACTCAGTGGTGTGCTGGAATAGGCTTGCACTGACTTGAGAGCCCAACCATGCACATCTCTCCCCAACTCCACAGTCACTGACCTTATACTCGTGGCTTGAAATTGGCCATGGTGGAAGTGTTTACACTAAGGAAATGGGCGTGCCACAAAACAGTACTCCCCTCAACCCCCAGTTTAACATTTCTAGATTTCTAGCACACCAATGTCTATACCTCATATTTTGGTTGGACTGGACTAGGCATTGTCAAACTTTTTCTGTAAAGGCCTAGATAATAAATATTTTAGTCTTTGGGGACCATGCTGTCTGTTGCAGTTCCTCAACTCTGATGTTGCAGTATGAAAGTAATCATAGACAATAGGTAAATGGGCATGGCTTTATTCTAGTACTTTTAATTTATACAAAATAAACAGGGGAATGATTTGGCCAATGGGGCACAGTTTGCCAATCTCTGATCTGGGTAGTTGCTGTAATTCCTTTTTCAATTGGTAGCAGTTAGAGAATAAACAAGAGAGTCAGCTATGCAGTACAGGAGGTAGAGGCAACAAAACCAGAAGTATGAGAAGTAGAAATTTTCTTTTATTTATTTACTTATTTATTTATTTATTTTTTGAGACGGAGTCTTGCTCTGTCACCCAGGCTGGAGAGCAGTGGCACCATCTTGGCTCACTGCAAACCCCGCCTCCCAGGTTAAAGTGATTCTCCTGTTTCAGCCTCCTGAGTAACCCTCCTGGGATTACAGGCACGCACCACCATGCCTGGCTAGTTTTTGTATTTTTAGTAGAGACTTGGTTTCACCATGTTGGTCAGGCTGGTCTTGAACTCCTGATCTCATTATCTGCCAGCCTCAGCCTCCCGAAGTGCTGGGATTACAGGCACAAGCCACTGTGCCCAGCCTTCTTCTTCTTTTTTTTTTTTAACCCTGCTTTAAGGCATTTATTAAAAGCCCATAACTAACATTATACTTGATGGTGAGACCGGATGCTTTCTCCCTCAGATTAGACACAAGACATTATCCTGTCACAGATCTCTCTTTAATTCAGAGTGAAATATCCAAATAACAGCCAAAAATACTGACAAAGAGTAAAGGGCAACATATAGAAATAACCCACATGAGACTATACTCCATGATCAACTTTACATGCTGACAAATTGACACCAACTCTTTATTAGCAGATAAAATAAAGTTTTTTTATACCAAGAAAGAGAAGTTTTTCCCATAAGAATAAAAGATGGAATATATACAATTGGTGAGGATATCTAGAACCCACCACATAACATGTGATGGTGAAGCAGAATTGTTGTCTGGGGTAAATACCCGAAGTCTCATGCTAAGAAGATTAAGAACACAGATACACACAAGGAGTGAGTTTAGGAGCAGAGGTTTAATCAGCAAAAGAAAGAGGAAGGAGAACATGTCTCTCTTGTGAGACAGAGGGGCGCCTGAAAGGGAAATCTGACCCACGGCATAGTGCATTGGATTTTACAGGCAGGCTTGAGGAAGCAGTGTCTGATTAATGTAGAGTCCACAGATTGGTTCGACCAGGTGTGATGTTTACATAGCGTGCAGGGAAGGATGGCCATCCCACCCTAATCTTATTATGCAAATGGGCTTTCCACTTGGCTGGTGGTGTGTTGTCTGCTCCTTACTGTACACGTGGCTGGCAAAGGGAAGGGAACATGGAGCCACCATTTTGAACGTGCCTAGTCCCAGGTAGCCTTTTCTTGTTGGCACAACTGCTGGCATTCACCCCTGCAAACTTCTAGCTTGCTTGTCTATGTCTGCAGCTTGATTTTGCAGGCTGCTCTTTCTTAGAAAAGGAAATGATTTTGGGGCTGCTTTTCATTAAAAGGAAAATATTACTGAGGACTCCTGTACCCTCATTATCTGCCTAAATAATTTCTTCTTAACTCCTATATCAATGGTTAATGTTGAGTGTCAACTTGATTGGATTGAAGGATGCAAAGTATTGTTCCTGGTGTGTCTCTGAGGGTGTTGCCAAAGGAGATTAACATTTGAGTCAGTGGACTGGGAGAGGCAGATCTCCCCTCAATCTCGGTGGGTACCATCTAATCAGCTACCAGTGTGGTCAGAATAATATCAGGCAGAAGAACGTGGATAGACTAAAGTGGCTGAGTCTTCTGGCCTTTATTTTTCTCCTATGCTGGATGCTTCCTGCCCTCAAACATCAGACTCCAAGTTCTTCAGCTTTGGGAATCTTGGACCTTCAACCACAGATTGAAGGCTACACTGTCGGCTTCCCAACTTTTGAGGTTTTGGGACTCGAAACCTTGTTCGAGTCCTTGTTCCTTGTTCCTCAGCTTGCAGACAGCCTATTATGGGACCTCACCTTGTGATCGTGTGAGTCAATTCTCCTTAATAAACTCCCCTTTATATATACATCTATCCTATTAATTCTGTCTCTCTAGAGAGCCCCGATATATAAGGTGAGTAAAAAAAAGTCCCAACAATAAAGACTCAATTATCAGTGACCTATTAATCACAAAAGAATTAAACTAGATAAAAATTAACCCTATATATTAGAAATACATTTCAATTTCACCCAACAGATTTGAAATACTTTATTTATTTATTTATTTATTTATTTATTTATTATTATACTTTAAGTTCTGGGATACATATGCAGAACGTATAGGTTTGTTACATAGGTATACATGTGCCATGGTGGTTTGCCGAAGCCATCAACCTGTCATCTACATTAGATATTTCTCCTAATGCTATCCCTCCCCTAGCCCCCCACCCCGACTGGTCCCAGTTTGTGATGTTCCCCTCCCTGTGCTCATACGTTCTCATTGTTCAACTCTCACTTATGAGTGAGAACATGCAGTGTTTATTTTTCTGTTTCTGTGTTAGTTCGATGAGAATGATGATTTCCAGCTTCATTCGTGTCCCTGCAAAGGACATGAACTCATTCTCGTTTTTATGGCTGTATTCCATAGTGTGTATGTGCCACATTTTCTTTATCCAATCTAACATTGATGGGCATTTGAGTTGGTTCTAAGTCTTCGGTATTGTGAACAGTGCTGCAATAAACATACATGTGCATGTGTCTTTATAGTAGAATGATTTATAATCCTTTGGATGTATACCCAGTAATGGGATTGCTGGGACAAATGGTATTTCTAGTTTTAGATCCTTGAGGAATTGCCACACTGTCTTCCACAATGGTTGAACTAATTTACACTCCCACCAACAGTGTAAAAGCATTTCTATTTCTCCACATCCTCTCCACCATCTGTTGTTTCCTGACTTTTTAACGATCACCATTCTAACGGGTGTGAGATGGTATCTCATTGTGGTTTTGATTTGCATTTCTCTAATTACCAGTGATGATGAGCTTTTTTTCATATGTTTATTGGCCGCATAAATGTCTTCTTTTGAAAAGTGTCTATTCATATCCTTTGCCCACTTTTTAATGGGATTGTTTGTTTTTTTCTTGTAAGTGTGTTAAAGTTTCTTGTAGATTCTGGATATTAGCCCTTTGTCAGATGGATAGATTGCAAAAATTTTCTCCCATTCTGTAGGTTGTCTGTTAACTCTGATGATAATTTCTTTTGCTATGCAGAAGCTCTTTAGTTAAATTAGATACCATTTGTCAATTTTGGCTTTTGTTAAAATTGCTTTTGGTGTTTTCGTCATGAAGTCTTTGCCTACGCCTATGTCCTGCATGGTATTGCCTAGGTTTTCTTCTAGGGTTTTTATGGTTTTAGGTCTTCCATTTAAATCTTTAACCCATCTTGAGTTAATTTGTGTATAAGGTGTAAGGAAGGGGTCCAGTTTCTGTTTTCTGCATATGGCTAGCCAGTTTTCCCAATACCATTTATTAAATAGGCAATCCTTTCCCCATTGGTTGTTCAAAATATTTTAATATGGATAGAAAAAATTTTATCTTGCTTTAACAAACAAAACAAAACAAAACAAAACAAAAAATCCCCCAAACCACTATCTTTTAAACTCAGGTACTGTTGCTTAAAAATACCTACAGAATTCTACTACTCAGCCATAAAAAGGAATGAAATAAGGACATTTACAGCAACTTAGATGGGGTTGGAGACCATTTTTCTAAGTGAAGTAACTCAGGAATAGAAAACTAATTATTGTATGTTCCCACTTACAAGGAGCTAAGCTATGAGGACACAAAGGCATAAGAATGATATAATGGAGTTTGGGGACCCTGCATGGGGAAGGTTGGGAGGAAGTGAGGAATAAAAGACTACGTATTGGGTAGAGCGCACATTGCTTGGGTGACAGGTGCACCAAAATCTCAGAAATCACTACTAAAAAACTTAAACTCATGTAACCAAAACCACCTGTTACTCCAAGACTATTGAAATACAACAGAAAATAAAATTTCACAGTAATCTTCAAAGCCTTTTTATTATGGTAAACAGTACGGGGTCTTCTGAAAAAATTAAAAATAGGACAGAGAGAAGTTGGTTAACAGATACAAAATTACACTAGAGAGAAACACTCTCTGGCATTCTTCAGCACTGTAGGGTGAATATGGTTAGCTATAATTTATTGTATATTTTCAAAAGTCTAGAAAAGTTGAATCTTCCCAACACAAAGAAATGATAAATATTGGAGGTGATGGGTATGCTTATTATATGTTGTATACACATATTAAAATATTACTCTGTATCCCATAAATATGTCAAATCATTGTGTGTTAACTAAAAATAGAAGCAGAAAAAATAAAAACAACCCCTACAGAATCCTCACCTAGAAATTTTCTTGACTAATGCCACTTATCCAGCTCACCTGTCTAATTTCTTTACCAATAGATGCCTCCGGCATGCTGCATGGGGGAGCCTAGTAGGCTCCACTCTCACAGATGGTTTCTTACAACAAGAGTTAATTTTGTTTGTTTTTAAACTTGTCTGTGTCCATTGTGCTTATTATTAGAAATATGGTATTGAAATATTACAAAATGTCATGATACCAAAATATCATAAAATATTATGAAAGTGAAGCAAATAGCATTTTTGTTAAATAACTTAATGCAGATGAAAAACTTAAAGATGACAAAAAAACATCTATTGGATAAGATGTAGGCAAAACCCTGTGAAAGGTTGCATTGTACTCAGGAGCTTTGCAAGTGTCTTGATATTCTTGCTACACTTTCAGTAAAGCTAAACTATCAGTTATTAACACATATTCTGGGTGTGGTTTGTTTAGGAGTGACACAGAGCTATAATTAGAAGGACCACCTAATATCAGTCTCATTTTATCAGATAAGATAGCTTCTATTATATTCAGCTGAGCACAGGTAGCCTAGGGGACAAGGTAACACAAAATATACCTCTTTTCTTATCTCACACAATGAGCCTTCCTTCTCTTTCTGGTGGAAATAATCAAAATAGGTTCCCCACCCCCCCCACCCCACTGGATGGCCATTTACATAGTGCAGTGAACAATGAATTTATGCCATGCAGGAGAGAGAAGTTAATTTTCTTCAACCACCACGAATTCCAACTAAATGTTGGTTGAATGAATTAAGACTGTACAAAGAGGGAAATTCGTTCACAGTAAGGCCAAATTCCTATAAGGGATGACAGTTATTTCAGGGAGATTACATTCTATTGGAATTAAGAAAATGAAAGTTGAAGATGATTGAGTTGGCCAACTTCATCAGCAGATCCCTGGGAGGAGGGTTGCAGAATGGGATGGGGGGCAACACAGGTTGTGGTATGATTTATTTTTGTACTGTAAAAGTAGCAGAAAAACACTTCCTAGTCAAGTGGATATTATGCAGTGTTACCATTGGTAGCGATCATTGCCAAGTCCTAAGTCATCCTTTGTGTTAAGTGATTATAGAGTTTCGGAATTGGCTTATTTGGTGCTACATAGTTGCCAAATAAAATGTTCTAATTGGAGGACATTCAGAAAAATAAAGAGCATCATATAAAAATGACGTCTGACCTCACTACCTGGAATGAAAACTGTTAAAGTGTTGTTATTAGTCCTTACAGTCTTTTTTTCCCATGTTTAACCCATTTACTGGTCATTCTACAATGATATCCTAATTGATGAGAGCAAAGTTTTATTTACTCTAGCTATTCCCAATGCAAGGAAATGCGGCTAGTTTCCTACCTCTAACCCTTATACCTACCTACTTTTTGCCATCCCTGAAACCCAATCACTTTCTTTTCATGGACCCTACACTCCTGCACACAGTCCAGTTGTCTGTTCCTTGCCTTACTCTCCCAGTCTGTGTTCCCAGATGTCTTTTTTCATTCAGTGTATTTTGCCTCACTAGATTGATTTATTCTTCCTGGCATACAGGTTGTATTCCATCCATCCTATAATTCTTTTCAGGATCTGTAGAGTTGAGATCATGACCACTATTTTCTCATCTTTTTCTCTGTCCAAAGCAGCTGACTTCAGATGCTTAGGGTCTCATTGCACTCCTTAGCCAAGAAGCTAGGAAGTCAGGGGAGGTGGATACTAACATTGAGGGAGGGGGCATTCTGTGGTCACCATTGGCAAGAATATGATGTTGAAGACATAACAGGACAGGCACAACTTGAACTTCATCTCACACAGTTTTGAGTGTTGAATGAAGTTCATTTTTCTACCTTATGGCACTCATGTTTTATGTTGTCCTCCATAAGGGAATATTTAAGAGGAATGTTCATAGGAATGGGAGATCATGGTTTTATTAATTATTTGGTTGCAAGTTACATAAAATGATGCTGGCTATTTTAAGCAAAAATGAAATTCCTTAGAAACAGATATCACAAGATTGACAGGAAGAATGAAGAACCAGGCCTGGGAGTTGCAGGGTAAGAGGAGCTGCACTGGGTCTCCTTCGTAGAAGCTATTCAACAATTTCCCCACCTGGAGTCTGGGATAATTGAATTCCAGTGGTTCCTCTGGTGTTTGAGACCCTTTGGTAACTCAGAGTCCTGGGAGACAGACTGAGTTGAGCTTTGCTCATGGCTACCCCTGACTATCCTGGGAGGAAAGACTGAGGTGCAAGAGCATCCAGGGACTCTGTGTTTCAGTAAGGGAGAAGCCAACCTGCTGTCAGAAGGAGGACATGAAGCCTGGGCATCCAAAACTTGCAACAGTAATTTTCTTAATTGAGCAATGGATAAGATAGAAAACATTAGCTTGAATTTGGCCCCATACGTGAGGCAGCCTCTTGTGGTGGAAACACCTGCCAACATAATGTCATTAAAGCAGCTAAAAGCAAAGGTGTTGGAGTCAGAAAAATCTGGTGAAAATCTGGCTCTGTGACCTATAAGTTGTGTGACCTGAAGCCAGTTATTTTACCCATCTAAGCCTCAGCTTCTTAGTTTGCAAGAATGGGGATTAATGCCTATTTCATAGATTTGTGGTCAAGATTCAATGAAATAATAACATGTATAAAGTACTTAGCCAAGAGTCTGATGCACTCTCCATGGGTGCCAGCCATTATTATTAAAACATTTTTAGACTGTCAGCTCTGAAATCTGTCATCTCGTATTGTTTGTTTCCTCATCTGTGAAATGAACAGATGAACAACAAGCTTTCGGAGCTGTTGCCCAGTTTACATTGTACGCATGGACACAATTATTTCTAGAAAAGCTTCATTAATGACCCCTCTATGAATAACTGCACAGTTCATCTAATACATAGCTTCCATGTCATTTTAGGAAACACTTATTAGCACACAGCAGCCCCTGAATGAATGCCTTAAGGCCTTTCCTAGAAGCTTGCAGTCTGTTGCCACGGAATAGCTTTTGAAGTTTGGGAAACTATAAATGACACATATCCGATGGTAGAAATGAAGATAGAGCTTAGGGGCACACCAGAGTAACATGTGAAAGGAAGCTGTAATAAACATAATTATAATCAGCTTCCTGCCTAAGGATGTTAGAACCATTTTAGCTTAGCTTAGTATTATGCAAGTTAAGACATACCACCGTTTAAATCATCTCTCTCAATATACAGCAACAACACATAGTGAAACCTTGTTAGAACATGGTAGTACCTTTCCTAACTGGGTTCCCTGCCTCTGATCTCCATTTTAAGCAATTTCAGGCACAGATACCAGATTTTCTTCAACAACCTTTATCACATTCAGTGGCTCTCAATTTTTAGAGAATAAGTTCTATAAAATTATAGAAATAAAATAGTACAGATACAGTGAACTATACATTATGTAATTTAGAATTTATTTCTTTTGTAATTATAGTTATATAAATAAGTTTTTAACAGAATAAGTTCATTCCTCCAATCAGCATTTTTTAAACTCCTACCCTGTTTCAAGGCACTAGGTTCTTGGGATATAAGGATGTCTAGAGTACAGTCCCTTCTTTCCAGAGTGTATAGGTTAGTGGAAGAACATATCTGAAAAAAAAATACAACATTGTGTAAGCATTTTAAATTATGCACAATGTCTTATGGGATCAGAGAAGAGAAAGCATTTACTTTTGCTTGAAGAGGACAGAAAAGGCTTCCAGTCTAGGCGAAGAAGGAGGTGGGAAAGGATGAGGAGAAGGGGAAACATAAAGGAGAAAGCAAGGAGTGGGAAGATGAGCATGAGGAGGAGGGGGAAAGGAGGAGGATGATGATTTATGAGGAGGAAGATAATTTTCTAGAAAATAGAAAGCATAGTCATAGAACTCAAAGGCATAGAAATGAACAAAAGCAACTGGGCGCGGTGGTTTACGCCTGTAATCCCAGCACTTTGGGAGGCCGAGGTGGGCAGATCACTTGAGGCCAGGAGTTTGGGACCAGCTTGAGGACAACATGGAGAAACTCCGTCTCTACTAAAAATATTTTTTAAATTTGCCAGGTGTGCTGGTGAGTTCCTGTAATCCCAGCTAGCCAGGAGGCTGAGGTGGGAGAAGCACTTGAACCCAGGAGACCAGGAGACAGAAGTGGCACTGAGCTGAGATCACACCGCTGCACTCCAGCCTAGGTAACAGCATGAGACTCTGGAAAAAAAAAAGGCGGGGGGGAATAAAAGCATTCAGCATGGTGTCTTCAGGGATCTGCAGGTGTGTGCAGTAGCTGACCTGTGGGAGCGTAGGAGGAGAGTGAAAGAGTGGCAGGAAATGAGATTGGGCATAGGTCAGATCCTGAAGGGATTTTATATGCCAAGCTAAGGCTTGGAGTTTTAGAGCTGATAAAGTGTTTAAGGAATAGTTGGACATGATTTCTGTACAGAAAAACCATTCTGAGAGCATTGGGAAGAATGGCTTGGAAGTACGATCGACCGACCGAGAGGTCTGTTGTGGCAAACTTGATGCAAGTGTTCACAATGACAACTACCAGCAGAAATTATACTGGAAAAACAGATATAGGCAAAACATCATACTCAGGAGCTTTGTAGTCAAAGCAAAAACAGATTATACTGGAAAAACGTAAATGTCCATTAATAGGCAATGAATATCTACATTGTAGTATATTCATATGACAGAATATTATACAGCAGGCAAAAATGATTGAACTACATGTATTTTTGTAGATATAGTTCTACAAACTACAGAACATGGGTAAACTTCAAAACCAAGAAAAGGTCAAGTTGAAAATGAATCTGTAGAGTTGAACAGCATTTATGTAATTTAAAAACATACGTAAAATGCTATTAATATGTGTTATACATGTGTCCATACATAGTAAAAACATAAAAATAACAATATAAAAGATAACATAATACTCCTGATGATGGTTACCGCTGAGAGAGAGGGTGTGTCCTGAGGTCGGCTGGTATAGTTCACTGTATCTGTACTATTTTATTTCTTTAAAAAATACCCAATGACTTGAAACAAATATGGTAAAATAAAATATATTAAAATTAAACATTGAGTACATAGTTGCCACTGTGTTTATACTTTTTATGGTTGTAGATGTTCACTTCCTAAAAAGAACTTAAACTTTACAAAAGTTATGTGAAGTAGATTCCCTGTTATTGTACCCATTTTATAGATGGGGCGTAGAGTAGTTAACTATGTTTGTCACAGTCCATAGCTAGGAAGTGGCAGAGCTGAGATTTGAACCTGTGTTTTGACTCTAGAGCCTACAGTTTTAGCCAATGCTGTATATATATCTTCTCTTATGATTAAAAGCAATACCAGGTACATTGTGAGAGAAATGAATTAGAAACTCACAGAAGCATAAAAAATGATAAACCAAATTCTCCCCTATCCACAACATTAATCATAATGTTGACTTCTCATAATGGAGACTTCTTACAACCACTTTTGATTTTTGGTTATTTTGTAATTGCTAAATTTTGAAAATCATCAAACTTCACTGAAAAAAAGATGATATGAAAATGATCACACCTCAACTTTCTTCTCTTTCCTTCCCTTTACAGCTCTTCATAATGTGTGACCTTCTTTCAGATACATTGCTACGTTAATTATTTTATATTATCAAGAACTGTAACATTTACATTGTTCTGTAATCATATATATATATATTTTTTATTATACTTTAAGTTCTAGGGTACATGTGCATAACGTGCAGGTTTGTTACATATGTATACTTGTGCCATGTTGGTGTGCTGCACCCATCAACTCGTCAGCACCCATCAAGTCATCATTTATATCATGTATAACTCCCCA
>NW_016803844.1:1260340-1275829 GCF_001698545.2 Rhinopithecus bieti
TCTCTTCAAAGCTGTCAGACAGAGTCGTTCGCGTCTGCACAGGCCTCTGCTGCTTCCCCTGTTGTGCCCTGTCCCCAGAGGTGGAGTCTACAGAGACAGGCAGGTTTCCTTGAGCTGCTGTGAGCTCCACCCAGTTGGAGCTTCCCAGCGGCTTTGTTTACCTACTTAAGCCTCAGCAATGGCGAGCGCCCCTCCCCCAGCCTCCCTGCTGCCTTGTGGATAGATCGCCACAGACTGCTGTGTTAGCAATGAGGGAGGCTCCGTGGGCGTGGGACCCTGCCAGCCACATGTGGGATATATTCTCCTGGTGTGCCAGTTGGCTTAAAGCACAGTATTGGGGTGGGAGTTACCCGATTTTCCAGGTGTTGTGTGTCTCAGTTCCCCTGGCTAGGAAAAGGGATTCCCTTCCCCGTTGAGCTTCTCAGGTGAGGCGATGCCTCACCCTGCTTCAGCTCTCGCTGGTCAGGCTGCAGCAGCTGACCAGCACCGATTGTCCCGCACTCCCTAGTGAGATGACCCCAGTACCTCAGTTGAAAATGCAGAAATCACCGGTCTTCTGTGTCGCTCGCGCTGGAAGTTGGAGACTGGAGCTGTTCCTATTCGGCCATCTTGCTCCGCCCTCGTAATCATATATTTTTAATGCTTTAATAAGTTACTCTAAAGCTAGGAAGTGAATTAAGAGCATTACATTAGTATATGTAAATATTATTCAACATAAAACAAAAAATGATTTGAATCATGGAGCAGGAAACATATGCGATTTTACTAAACCTGTATGGCTAGCTCGAAGAAAAATCTTGAGACAATTGAGAGCATTAAATTCTCTTCTATTCCATCAATGGCTCTGCTTACATTTTATTAAACCGGATCCTTGGAGGGTGGGGCTCTTGTTTACTGTTGTTAGAACTCAGCTTAGGTTATCTGCTGCTAAGAATGAGAGGAAAAATTTCTCTCTTCAGGAATATGATAGGATTTTAATAAAATCATCAGCAAACACAAGCCACCAATATTGTTAAAACGTATAAAAAGTGATGTTTAGTGATTTATTCTTCATATTTCCCCCCCGCCAAGTGAGAGGAGTCTAGAAAAAAATCTGGATCATTATCTTAATTGTAAAACTATACAGTCAATGTAATCAATAATCACATCTGACCATATCACAACAGAAATTATTTTGAATGTTAAATCATGAATTTTTATTAAACTATCCCCATTAAGTTTATATGCTTACACAGCACCATAAATTCAGCTCATTATAGTCGTGCACATGAAATCCATCCTCTCCTTGTCTCTTATCCATGAAGCCAATTATATTTATCAGTTTGCCTTGTAGTTTTATATGCAATCTTATCCTTTCCTAACTTGAGATATTATTTCCCATCTTTACTCTTGTTCCTGCTGTACAGTGTGTTAAACTTTTCCTTTCATGTAAGTCCTGCTCTAATTCCTTTCTCCCCAGAAGCCTTGATGGTCTAGATATGTTCAGCCTTTTGTAACGGTATCCTTCGATGACTTCATAATCCAAGCCTTTTATCCAACTGACCTGTGCTTGTCATTGACAACCAGACCTATAATGCATCCCACCATTCTAGTGAATACATCTGTCCCTTGTGAATTTAGAGAGCCTTAATTCATTCATTAAATCATAGGCTCATTCAGTTAATCATTGTTTATTAAGAAAATTCTCTGCTCTGTGGTACGTTAAGGTTTGGAGATAAAAAAAATGGAGACTAAGACATAGTTTCTGCCTATAATGGGCTGAATGGAGACCCAAAAGATGGGTCTCCCTGCAACCTCAGAATGTGGTTTTATTTGGAACAAAGGTCTTTTCAGTTGTAATTAAGGTAAGATTCTCGAGAGGAGATAATCCTGGATTAGGGAAGGCTCTAAATCCAATGACAAGTGTCCTTTTAAGAGACAGAAAAGGAGAAGACATGGGGTCACAGAAGAGGACACCATGTGAAGACAAAAGCAGAGATTGGAGGGATGTTGCCACAAGCCAAGGAATGCCAGGAGCACCAGCAGCTGGAAGAGACAGGAAGGATTTTCCACTAGAGCCTTTAGAGGGAGTGTGGACGGATGACACTTTGATTTTAGACTTACGGCCTCCAGAACTGAGAGAATAAATTTCTATGGATTTAAGTTGTCAAGTTTATGCTTATTTGTTATGGCAAAGCTGGTAAAATTAATACAGTAGCTATGCCTTATGTAGTCTATGAGAGAAGACAGATATGCCCATAACTAACAAATATAGTAAAGATGAAAGAGCTATATTCATTCTGTTCATTGAGCAGCTTCTATGTGCCAAGCATTAGGGACACATCAGTGAACAATACACACTAATATCTCTACTCTCAGGGAGCTTACATTCTAGTGTGGAGAAGACAGGTACAAAACCAAACCAACCAACCAACCAACCAACCAACCAAACAAACTGTAGGGCAAATTCTATGAGGAAAGTTCTATGGGGAAAAGAAAGCAGAAAAGAGAAGTTTTGGGAGGGGAGGGTTGGCATTTTAAAAGAGGTGGTCAGAAAAATTTTCACTCAAAATATAACATTTGCACAAAGACCTAAAGGGAAGGTGGGAGCAAGCCATTTGAATATATTTTTGAGGAGGATAATATTGAGAACAGGAAATACAGTGGCCCTGAGGCAGCAACCACAATGGGACATATATGGTTAGCATGAAGTAAGCAAGGGAGAAAGTAGTAGGTGGTAAGATGAGACATGGGTGATGGTGATCATGGAAGGCCTTAAAGCCACAGCAGGGACTTTGGCTTTTACTCTTGAATTTGATGGGGTGTTGTAAGAAGGTTTTGAACAGAGAAGTTACATTGATATGACTTATATATATATTTTTGAACATTTTCCCTTGAATACCACATACATGATATATCTGTCACATAAAATATGTACATATAAATATATTAAATATAAGTATAGTATACATATTTGTATGCTCATAAGTATATACCATACTCCTTTCCCCTTCTCTCCTTCTTTTTCTCTCTCCCTGTGCTATTAATTAAAATAGCAACAATTTTACAATTAATCACAGTCTGTTTCATAACTCCTGCACTGTTGTTTTACATCACAGGAACTTAATTTATACTGCTGGGTAGAAAATATGTAGCACCTACTATTTGCCAGAAAATATTTTGGAGATTTACAAGTGATTAAGATACAGTGCTCAAGGTTATTTAATTTTAGACTTGTTTTGCTTTCCTACTGTTTAAAAAAGTTCCTCAAGGGCAGTGTGCAGGTTGAGTATCCCTCGTCTGAAAGCTTGGGACCAGAAGTGTTTTAGATTTCAGATTTTTCCAGATTTTGGAATATTTGCATAGACATAATGAGATATCTTGGGGATGGGACCCAGGTCTAAACATTTATGTTTTATATATAGGCCTTATGCACATAGCCTGATGGTACTTTTTATAATATTTTAAATGACTTGTGCATGAACCAAAGTTTTGATGGTGTTTTGACTGTGACCTGTGATATGAGGTCAGGTGTGGAATTTTCCACTTGCGTCATCATAAGAGTGTTGAAAAAGTTCTAGGTTTTGGAGAATTTCTCATTAGTGATGCTCAAGCTGTACCTTATTCCACTGTCTCTCCCAGTACAATACCTTTCCCATACTAGGTATTCAGTAAATACTTTTTGGCCAATAACTCATGTAACTGTGAGATGAGTTGCTAACATTTTTATCCTGAGTGTCAGTGTTATTTATAAGCTTCCCAAATAAATAGATCACTAGAGGTTAAAGATGTTCTCTAATTTTGAGGGTATTTGTATGCTTATGCTTATGGGATAATAAAACATTCAAACCTGTCATATTCATTTCCTTTCACTGGTGTAACAAATTACCACTTTTTTTGGGTAATAAATTTTTTTTTTAATTGTGAAAGTGGCAATTTTCTTATTCATTCTAACACATTTCTTTTTTGGTTTTATTTTATTTATTTCTTTATTTTTAATTTAATTCAATCTGTAAGTTTTGGGATACATGTGCAGGACGTGCTGGTTTGTTACTTAGGTAAACGTGTACCATGGTGGTTTGCTGCACCTGTCAACCCATCACCTAGGTATTAAGCCCAGCATCCATTAGCTGTGCTTCTTGATGCTCTCCCTCCCCCTGCACTGCCCGACAGGGCCCCGTGTGTGTGTTTCCCCTTTCTATGTCCATGTGTTCTCATTGTTCAGCTTCCACTTGTAAGTGAGAACAGGCAGTGCTTGGTTTTCTGTTTCTGTGTTAGTTTGCTGAAGATAATGGCTTCCAGCTCCATCCATGTTCCTGCAAAGAACACGATCTCATTCCTTTTTATAGCTGCATCGTATTCCATGGTGTATATGTACCACATTTTCTTTATCCAGTCTATCATTGATGGGCATTTGCTTTGATTCCATGTCTTTGCTATTGTGAATCATGCTGCAGCGAACATATACATGCATGTATCTTTATAATAGAATGATGATTGCTGAGTCAAATGGTATTTCTGGTTCCAGGTCTTTGAGGAATCGCCACACCATCTTCCACAATAAATTGCCACAAATTTAGTGGCTTAAAACAATACCGATTTATTCCTGGACAGTTCTGGAGATCAAAGGTCTCGAGTCAGTTTCACTGGGCTAAAGTCAAGGTTTTGGCAGGACTGGTTCCTTCTGGAAGCTCTGAGGGGATAATCCATTCCCCTGCCCTTTTCAGCTTCTAGTGCCCCCCTGAGTTCCTTGTCTCATGGCCCCTTCCTCCATCTTCAAACTGCATCCGTCTGCTGCTATTATCACATCACCGTCTCCTCTTTGGCATCTCCCTCTGCCTTTTGCATGTAAGGATCCTGTGGGCCTACCTGGATAATCGAGGACAATTGCTCCATGTCAAGATCCTTAACTTAAACACATCTGCAAAATCATTTTGCCATATGAGAGAATGTAGTCACAGGGTCTGGGGATTAGGATGTGAACATCTTGTTGGGAGGGGTGGCATTTTTCAGCCTACCACATTTGGCTAATGTAAATTCAAACAAAAAGGCAAAATTGAAGGAAGTGTAACTTGACATACTGACTCACTCTACCATACCATACTCTGAAGGATAAACAAATCTGCAGATAAGCAAATGTGGGAAAATCATGAGGTTTGCAGAGGGCTCCTCTGCTAGGTAGTCAGTGGCATTTGGTAATGTATGATGATTAATTACAATCTGCCAAGGCTGTCCCAGATGTAAAGACCTCATAAAGCCAGAGATGGCATCAATGGTTTATTAGTTTTCTTGATGGAAGCACCTTAAACAGATGTGGCCTAATTGTCCATTTTTCAACTATTTCTGTTTAACAACTGGGGGCTTGCATGCATGTTTGTCAAACCTCTCTATATATGGGAGGGTTTTTTCTTAGAAAGTTGTGTGTACACTAATTTTCAAAATTAAATCCTCATTTGAATGAACCCTGTTAACTCTTACTCAAGAATTGTAAAGCAAATCTTTCTAATAAGTGAATTATGAAGGTTACTTAAGGAGGGCTCATATGTATGTTCTGAATAAAAGGGATTTTAGGAAAATCTGTTTCTTTTGATTAAAATTCACATTAAAATCTAGCATTTTCTAAATAGTACACTCTATGGCAGGTTTGTTGATACAGTATCCTATGTGGTAGAACTTGTCAGATATTAGGCAGAAGCCACGCAGAAGAATCCATTACTATGTCAATTTTGATAATTAAACACAATCTTCTCCCACTGAGAGCACACATGCTTCAGAGGTACACATTCAGGTACCACTGCCTTAAAGCGAGGGTGACTTACTTCTTGACTGGAGGTGCTGGGCATTGAGAAATTCTTGAGCTCTAAGGAGGAAAAAAATGCTACAGAAGATGGGTGTGAGTTGATGAGGTGCAGGAGGACTGAGCACTAACTTCACTGTCTAGGCCTGGTGCAGGTAGCAGCTGACACCCTAGCTGCGGAAGGGAGAAGGAATCAAGGAACTTCGCTAAGTCCCCTAATATCTTGTGGGTAGGCAGAGCCTTAAATTTAGGATCTTAGTGGAATAATCCCTCAGAGT
The DNA here is from genome assembly GCF_001698545.2 of Rhinopithecus bieti. Classification (NCBI taxonomy): domain Eukaryota; kingdom Metazoa; phylum Chordata; class Mammalia; order Primates; family Cercopithecidae; genus Rhinopithecus; species Rhinopithecus bieti. The sequence goes on from NW_016803844.1 coordinate 1,266,395, forward strand.
CATATGCTTATTTATTCCCAGCTGGCAAATATGACTGAAAAAAAATCTCTCCACACAGCTCAAGCTCGTTTCTTGCTGAGTCTCCTAAGGATGAATAATTCCTGCAGTTCTTTCTTCCCTTCTCCCCTTCATTGCTCTGTCAGAAAGCTTATTAACGTATGTATATTCCTGGCTTTTCCACTATACAAATGATTCAGAAACAAATTAAAATGTCAAGTTCTCCATGGCTTACTGGTAATATTAAAATCTACCAGTTTCTATTAAATTTCCATCAAATAGTATTATTCAGAGACAAAAGATCAATTAATCCCTGTTCTTCTGCTCCCGAAAAACACTGATCACAGGAGACCCAGTGATGTGAGCTCTTATTTAATCAACAGAGTCAATGGTGCCCTGGAACATAGGAGAAAATGAGACCCAGACATAAAGCCTTGAGCCATGCCCTCTTTATCAACTCCACACATTATATGAGAAAGGCCAGTTCAGAAGGTTTGATAGATACTCACTCAAGTATGCCATTTCATAAGGAAGAAGAAGTTACTTCCAGATTTGAGTGAACAGCTTTCAAAGAAATGTATGACTTTATTTTATGCGACATAGGCTACCTTTATAGAAAGAGTAACCACCCTTTTTATAGCAGGACTAATGTGAAAGAAAAAGACTTTTTCATCATTACTTCCAACTACTCCCTTGGCACTTTTACAAGGAGAGCTGGGCAGTTACTGTTTCCGTCTCAAGATAAACGTAAGGAGAAGTATCAATAAAAAAGTAATTATCATAATAATAATTATAATAACCCAAACCAAAATAATAACAATGAAAGTAATAATCATAAAAAACATTATTACATCTTTTTTCTTTAGGTCTTTCACCCACTGAATCTTTTTAATGTGTAGGAGCTGTGGGTTTTCATCCATTCCGCCTTAAGCAGTAATTGCATTTGATTTGGCCTGCACAATTTTACCCATAATATTAGAAATAGAAGAGAGTCATGCAGGGTGCTTATTATTGGTTATTATTAAAAATGGGGATCAGTGCCTTATCCTGGGGAGCCATCAGACTGTCACAAACAACTTCCTTTCACTCACTTTCAGACTGCTGTGATACTCAATCCAACTCTGATTTAAACCTAACGTCTGGCTATTTTAAACCGAGAAAACCACTTATTGGTCTCTCCTCCTTAGGCTCTGATTTTGGCTTCTTATGTGGCTTATTCTGTCACTTTCACCCCCTGCATTCAGTAGCTACCCTAATCAGAATAGAACCTATGCCACATCCAGAAGGAAATGTATCTTTGTAATAGATATATCAACGATTTCCCCTTCTCTGGATGGGCCCTGGTTTGCAAGGGTGTCTGTCCCTGGAACCCAGGCCCTGTGGCCCTTGCTGATTGGTTTTGGGTATAGGCATCTGAAAGAAATGCTGCCAATCATTGCACTTCTGTGGATTTTCATGTGGTGGTCACCAAGGGGCGTCTCTCCCTGGCTGTGAGAGCCATAGGAGCTCAGGTGACCGTACTTTCTACAATGTGGAGGAAGCTAGTCTCCAGGAGAGATGGAAGCAGGCCTGAAAAACAAAGACAGCGAGAGCCCAGGCAGCTTTCAAGTTGTCTCTGAGGCTCAGTTTTACCCTACCCTTCCTGCGTCCTACAAGATTTTCTCATATACCTTGGACAAATTCCCTTTGCTTTCCAAGTTAATTTGATTTGGACATCTTTCTTTGTAAGTTGATGAATCTTAATGAATTAAGGCTTGTTCAGGTAGTGGTTCATAGGATCATAGGACCAAAGGTCTAGTGGTGTGGTGGGTAGAAACTAGCACTTGTGAATGTTTTACTGCTTTTGTAGGTTAGAGGACAGTCAAGGTTATGTGTATAATTGAACATTATTTATGCTTTCACACATTCTAACATGTTTTCTGGAGGATGAGAGAGGGAGTGGTGTTATGGTAGGTGCCTGGGAGTTGTGTGGATTCTGTGAAAATGTGTCATGCATCTGGAAGATGTGGCCTTCTTGATGTCCATTGCCGTAAGTTTGCTGAGTGCTGCAGCCTATTCTGGGATCCAGAATCTTCATCCAATTTGTCCATTGGATCCACCTGGTTAGGACATCCGTTTTTAGAGATGTATGAAATGTTCTTTAAGCTCTCACTTTTATAAAGCCAATAGTGTATAATAAAATGTTTTTGGGGGAGTTCCTCTTTGAGCACAAGAGTGTTTATTCTTGGGAATCAGGCATATCTTGGTTTGTCTAATGGACTAGAGTGGTAAGCTTGCCCGGAGTGGTTGCAGTGGGAACTGAGATCATTGTAAGGAAAGGAACAGTCAGGATGAGCCCAACAGCAAGGTGTCAGTGGTCTGAGAGGAGGGGCTGAGAGCCATACAGTATGGTAGTCCAGTCCTCATGGCCTCTTGTATGACAGAGTGATTCTATTATACATACAAAGGAAGAAAATATCATAAAACAAAAAGTTCCCCAAATAACCCAAGATTTTAGAGGATCCCTTCCTTGACAAGAAGCTCTATAAGGCATTGTTTTTCAGGGCAGGATTCCTTTGGTTCCCTTTTAAAATCCAGAAGAGGAAGAGAGCCATTCTCCTTTCTTTTGTATGGAAGACAGCCTGGCTGTGGTATTTTGAGGACTCTGGAAGACAGGGATGATCCTCTGTTTCCTACTCCTGTGTTTCAGTGGGTGATGAGAGCCAGCACATGGCAGCAAATCCTGCATATCTTCTGGGAACTACAGGAAATAGCTGGAAGAACTTGAGGAGGGTTGGAGGTCTTGTAAGGTGGGTGAATCAACAGATGGGGGAAAATGGCTACTGCTTTATTGAGTGCTTGTCATTCACCCAAGTGACCCATGTGTTTTATAACTTCCCGTCTGCCAAAATGCAAACTAAAATACTAGGGGTTGATACTTCTCTTCTGTTTTCTGGCCAGCATGTGTTCTCAAATAAGGATAGGCTAAAGTTCTTTTCCTCTTCAGGGAAAGAGGGAAAGTGGAGGAGAGGCTAATGCTAGGTTAGAAAATGGAAGACAACCTTGGCTCAGGAAGCAGGAAGGCAGAGACCCAAGTACTCTTCCAGCCTAGTTTCTCCACAAATGACAAAATGGGTACTAGTTAATTCTTTGTCTTGGAAATCTTGGTTATACATAGAACTCAGAATTATCTCTGTTAATGTAGGAACCAGAGAAGACATTTGCCATCAAGTGCTAACAAGCTGTAGCTAGGATAGAGGTGGATCTGAGTTTCATAGCTGGACTCCTAGTACTTGCAGCTAGCTAGTTGCACAGACTGGCCCTATCATTTGAGTACCCTTTCAACATGACTTATATTTATATGCCCAGTTGAACTTTGGGGACCCTATTTATTACATTACTGTGGAGTTTTAATCTTCTCTACACTTCTGTAGAGTAGACACTACTTTTATTCCCATTTTACCAGCATGAAGTTCTAAGATTAAGTAATTTGCTCAAAAGCACACAGCTAGCAAGTGTGAACTCAGGCAATCTAAGACCATAATGTGCTCTTTTAAAGAAATTCTTTATTAGTGAGTAATATACATATAGAAAAGCATACATATCCTAAGTATACAGGTTGATAAACTTTCATAAACTGAATACCATTTGTAATCAGCACCTAGATGAAGAAATAGATCATTACCAGCATCCTGGGAGCCCTCTCATGCCCCTTTCTAGTCACCATCCCTGACAAGGGCAACTGCTCTCTTGACTTGTAATTGCGTAAAGTAGTTTGACAGTTTTTGTACTTCATAAAAATGGAATTTTACAATATTCTTTTCTATGTCTGGCTTCTTTTATTCAACACTGAAAATCACTCATGCTCCGGCATGTTGCAGTGATATCCATGCTGTTTTAGTTGGTTCACTCCTGTTGCTGTAGTGTTTACTTGTTTGAATATACTCTGTTCATTATACCATTGGTGGGCATTTGGGTAGTTTTCAGGTTTGGACATTGATGATAGTGCTGCTACAAATATCCTAATGTATACCTTTTGGTAAATGTATTTATACATTTCTGTTGGGCATTTACCTAGGAGTGGAATTGCTGTGTTGTACACAGCACATGTATGTTTATGTTCATCTTCAGTAGGTGCTGGAAACCAGTTTTCCAAAGTGGTTGAACCAATTTACTCTCCCACCCACAGTGTGTGGAAGCAATGGTTGTTTTATATTTTTGTCAGCACTTGGTATTTTCTTTCTTTTTCATTATAGACATTTTGGTGGATGTGGAACAGTAGATATCATGTTGTAGTTGGTTTTAATTTTCTTTTCCCTGTACATTTTCATGTGTTTTTTGGTGATTTTATAGTCTCTTTTGTGAAGATTGTGATCTAGTCTTTTGTTCTTTTTCCTATTGTGTTATCTCTTCTAATTACCACTGTGCAAGAGTTACCTATAAATTGTGGATGTGAATCCTTTGTTGGATACGTATTGTGAATATATTCTCCCCTTCTTTGGATTGTCTTTCATTTTCTTATGATGCCCTATGAAGACTCTGTGAAGAATGGAAATGTAGCAAAACTTTAACACAGTATAGTTTATGTATTTTTTTTTTTTTTTTTATTGCTAGCACTTTTTACAATCTCTTTCAGAAGTCTCTGACTACCCCAAGGTCATGAAGGTATTTTCTTCTGTTTACTTTTTACATTTTTATCTGTAATCTATTTGGACTTGATTGGGATGCATAGTGTAAAGTTGGGAGTAAAGGTACATTTTTTCCCATATGAATATTCAATTGGTCCAGTACCATTTATTGAAAAGCCCATCTTTTCCCCATAGCACTCCAGTGTCACTTTTGTCATAAATCAGATAACCTTAGAGGTATAAGTTTGTTTTGGACTCTGTTCTGTTTTGTTGGTCAGATAGCCTTCTTGTCCACAGACTGTTCTTTTCACCACTGTGCTGTTAATATGAACCAATTTATACTTGCACGGTTTGTGTGACTTGGAGAAATATGGGTTACATACAATATTTTAAATATTGTCTTACAAACTCATTTGCACACAATAAAGTAAAAATAATATATAAGGTGATATAATATTATTTTTTTTCATCTTTTCCCACTAAATAAATCATACTTTATTTCATTTGTTTAAGAGAAGTATCTGCATTCTAATTCTTCCTGAGTTTTCTCTTATTTTTAATAGATTTCCAATCATCTGCTAGTTACCTTCTTTCTTTTCATGCTGGTCCAAATTTAACTCATTTCTGGATTGAAATGGGCATAAATTCTCAGAAACTCCACATTTATTTGTTGAAAACATACATTTTAACTATAGAAAGTTTATTAACTTTATTTCTGAATTTCCCAATTTGCTACTGTGCAGATCTACGCAACACTGAAATGCTGAACACTGCATCAGTGAGCTTCTTTAAAAATGCCTGATGCAGATAACTCAGGTCTGACAAGAATTTCTCACCTTATTGTCTGTGATTTATCAGTAGGAGGGATTATATAGATAATTTTTGCTTTTGATGGGAAGTAGAAAACTTCCAGTTTGATGATTAACTGAAAATATCTCCCATTTTGCAAAGTCATTGACTCATTATTGCATTGTTAAAACTTCTCTTTTCTCCCACTCCCATCCATAGCAGTCTGCAATCTACCTGATAATTGTTTACTTATTTGGGTGTTACTTGGCAGTGCGTTCCATATAATATGGAAAAAAAAGCTGCTGCTCTTTCTACATGTGCAGTTTAAGGATAAGCAAAATTAAGAGGTGGCAAGATGTGAGCAAACCTTAAACGAACTTCTCCACCCCAGCCTTCTCCCTGAAGATATTCTTCGCAAAAGAACATAATGAATCCTTATTTTATTTTATTTTACTTTTTTTGAGATGGAGTTTCTCTCTGTCGTCCAGGCTGGAGTGCAGTGGCACAATCTCGGCTCACTACAATCTCCGCCTTCTTGGTTCAAGTGATTCTCCTGCCTCAGGCTCCCAAGTAGCTGGGATTACAGGCTTCCACCACCACGTCCAGCTAATTTTTGTATTTTTAATAGAGACTGGGTTTCACCATGTTGGCCAGGCTGGTCTTGAACTCCTGACCTCCGCCTGCCTCGGCCTCCCAAACCGCTGGGGTTATAGATGTGAGCCACCGTGCCCAGCACATAATGAATCTTTATATTGTCTCCTTTCAGATTGACTAACATTAGAATTTAACTTGGACCAAAATTCAAAAAAATTTAATGCTTCTGTGAGCCTTAGTTATAACTTAAAGTAGCCATCAGGTACTACTCTGTGTTCAGCAAGGTATTGTTCTATTTTTATGAAGGGGCCTCAAGTACTGATATAATAAGGAAAACATTTATTTTATGGATAGGGAAGTCCATGAAAATCTTGGCCAGTGTCATATAAGTGGAAGTATAATGTGAAATTTCTCAGATATTTCTTTGCAAAGGGAAGGCCTTTATCCTATGACTAGGATCTTGCTTGTGATGTCTGAAGCATAAACAGCTATCTTGCTACTATGAAGATGAAGGGCACATCTTGGGGAGTTGGAAGGGAGGGTTAGAAAGAGGCTGGGTCCTAACCATATCAGTTCAGGACAGCTGCCTCCAGAAATCCATCTCTATTTTGTTCAAGCCACTTCTTTGGGTTTTCAGTTATGTGCAGCTGATCCTTACCTTATAGAAATACTATTTTAATATGCATTTAGGCTGGACTGTTTCTGACAATAGTGTTTTTTTTTTCTTTAGGAGGTATGGGTCCCTTGTGTGTGTGTGTGTTCTTGCACATACTTTGTTCAATACTTACCTACCACAAGGCTATAAGAAGAATTAGAATAAATATAAACATCTCTGGCAGAGAGATCTTGAATGGTGCTAGACTTGGGGTAACAAAGCCTACTTGGACTGTTTAGCTGAAGCTTTTCATGATGTTATTCTCAATTAATTAACTTAGGCTTAGGGAAAGGTAGGGTTGAAGGCTATTTTTGCTTTAGAATGCCCCCGGGGGAGGGAGAACACATGCTAAATCATGGCTATCTCCTCTGAGTAGAAGACTGAATTTTCATGGATGGAGATGTGCAATGGAAAAAAGTGAAGAGTGGATATGTTTCAGAGAGGAGGAGAGGATGTTGATTCTTGAGACAGTGTGTCTACTACGGCAGCTGAGGAAAGTTCTGGCTTTATGCCTTTTTAAATTTGCATTTTCTTAGCATGGTGGTGGCACTGAAGTTTTAAGTTTTTAATCTTCTGCTTCGCAATTTGTCTGGTTGCTTATACGTTCTCAGTACCTAAAACTTGTTTTGCGAAACCTCATGTTGTGGTGGAAGGGAATTAAGAAATTAGACCATAAGGGAAAAGATGAGCTTTCCTGTATCAGCCCTCGAGTGAGGCCAGCACTATCAAAGATAAGGGTAGTTTAAAGATTTAAGGTCTGACCGTCATGGAGCTAGCAGATGCCCAAGGAGGGGCTGAGGGGGATGGGAAGAAACAGCTGCTTAGCCAATGACGTGGGTGGATATGAGAAAAGTCTCATTTTTTCCCAGATTCCTTTTTCTCAATTTACAAAAGAAAGTTAAACCTCTTAAACATTCAGATCTTACTATGATGTATTGCTTGGTGCATTGCCCTTGGATTTATAAACTTTTAGGTCAGACAAAGGAATAATTTGAAATACTGGTGTAGGTGTTGGGAGAGTGGATATTCCAATGGCTGATAACACAGTGTAAAAAAGTTGGCAACTAATTCTTTGCTTTCAAAAGCATTGAATGAAAGCTTATTTGAAATGTCCACCAATAATTGTTGAAACTGAGTTTAGATGGTGTATTACTGTGTTTTTTTTTTTTTTTTTTTATTATACTTTAAGTTCTAGGGTACATGTGCATAACGTGCAGGTTTGTTACATATGTATACTTGTGCCTTGTTGGTGTGCTGCACCCATCAACTCGTCAGTACCCATCAATTCGTCATTTATATCAGGTATAACTCCCAATGCAATCCCTCCCTCCTCCCGCCTCCCCATGACAGGCCCCGATGTGTGATGTTCCCCTTCCCGAGTCCAAGTTTCCTCATTGTTCAGTTCCCACCTATGAGTGAGAACATGCGGTGTTTGGTTTTCTGTTCTTGTGATAGTTTGCTAAGAATGATGGTTTCCAGCTGCATCCATGTCCCTACAAAGGACGCAAACTCATCCTTTTTTATGTACTGTGTTATTTTGTCCAATATCTAGCAAGTCGTTTAAAATATTGAGTGAAATTGCTATAAGAGAACTTTCATTCTCTTCTACTTATTTTTAGGAATATCTTAGCCTGAGTTCTCAAAAATACAAAGCCAAAACAAAGCTCAGCTGCTAATATTTTATTTGGGGGGGTGAATGGATGAATTCCAGATAATTGAGAGTGAGGTACAAAGTGAAGTGAGGTGGTGAAGGATGGGAGCAAATACAAGATGATGCATTATTACTCTGTCCACAGTCTAAACCTGGTTGATTATTCAGTTTCATGGGATATTTCTGTATTTCTGGAGAGACTGTTTTGGGATCACTGTGTCTCAGAAGAGTTTGTTCGGAAGAGGAAGGGCAAGGAATTAATTTATGAGCTCCTGACCATATCCTGCCTTTCCAGTGAAAGTGAACAGTAATTATTCACTGTTAATTGATATGGTAAGTGTCATTGTATGAATTCTAAGGCCGAATAAATACAATTGCATTGCAAAATCGTGCATTTGATTAAAATCATTCAGGCTTAAAAAGGGAGGAAAATCTGACACATACTACAACATAGATGAACCTGGAAGACATTATCTTAAGTGAAGTAAGCCAGCCACAGAAAAACAAATATTGTATGATTCCACTTATATGAGATGTCGGGTACTGCCAAATTCATAAAGACAGGAAGTGGAATGGTGATTACCAATGGCTGGAAGGAAGTGGAATGGGGAGTTATTGTTTAATGGGTACAAAGTTTCAGATTGAGATGATGAAAACATTTTGGAGACAGATGGTGGTGGTGATTGCACAACAATGTGAATATACTTGATGCAATTTAACTTTAAACTTAAAAATGGCAAAAATAATAAATTTTATGTTATGTATTTTACCACCATAAAAAGAATTTATTCATGTAATAAAATGGATATCAGTGAGTATTAAATAATCGTAATCTCCTAGTTTGTTAAATCTAAGTTACCACTATTACTTTTTGTTTCACTAAGAGAAAATTCTGTAACTGAAACGACTTTTTTTAATCACTTACTTAGAAATTTTATTCTATATGTATTGAAAGAAATCTTTTAGACTTATTTGAATCTTTACCATCAATTATGCTTTTCCTCTGAGCCATCACAGTTTGGTGCTACAGCCTGCCTACCTACCTCCCCTCCCCTCCACTCTACTCCCCTCCCCTGCCCACCCCTCGCCTGCCCTTCCTTCCTTCCTTCCTTCCTTCCTTCCCTCCCTCCCTCCCTCCCTCC
>NW_016803844.1:1277327-1281378 GCF_001698545.2 Rhinopithecus bieti
ATTCAGGTAATAAAATTATTTTATTGCTGAATTCAAATGGGGAAACAATTTTAATTTAAAGATCTATTCAGTTTCTCTCCTTAAAACTTGCAAGAAACATAAAAGGATTTCTTTTCTTTAGTAATGAAATCCTGTTTAGAAACCAGATTCTGAATATTTGAACATCTTCATAAAGAAAAGGAAAATGTGTTCTAATTTTATGTGTGAGCCTAATGGTACATAAGATGTTTGTGTAAGTCCTGTTGGGCTGCTATAATTTGAGAGGATAGAAACTTCACCATTGGAATTAGAACTGATGAAATGTGGAAGTGTACAGTGGCAAGTGACAAGCGATTTTGTCCCTCTTTCTTTTCCATCCAGTCTGGCCATCTAGACTTCCTGGAACTTAATGCTTCAAGACGGAACTTCTACTGAGTTTAAGGGGCTCACTCTTCCAGAACCTAGGTGGTCTGACTTTTCCTTTTGCACACAAGCTCTTTGAGTTCTTGACTGTCCGTGTAAAGTTGGTGACTGAGATTGTCCCTTTGGTCTTTGCCTTGAATCAAAACATTTGATAAGTTTCTTTGGGAAGTTTATAAACCTCTGATATTTACTACCAGTAACCACACTTCTAAATGCTACTCAGAAAGTACTAAAAGGTGCCCCAAAGAGTCTCAGGTTCTAGTCTAGACATAGTCTATCCTAAGCAGCAACCAGTTTCCCTTTGTTGATCAAGATTAATGACCCCGGCTAGTACAGTAGCACCCCTTTTGCCTGTTGGTTCATTGGTATGGAGAAGCCAGAATGGCTGAGTGGTAATGTTAACTTCCAGTTCTACAGAACCATTGTTGTATTCCTTGCTGGAAGCATTCCTTTTGCCAGGATGAAGACTTCTAAACCCACACTGTTTAAACTTGTGTGGGGATGGGAATAAAACATTTTGCTCATGAATCTCCAATCTGGGGAGGCCTTGGTGGAGAAAGCTCACCTCCTCTCACTTGGCATCAACAGATACCTGGCAGTTGATGCTGGTGGTTGACTGGGGAGACTAGAACCGCTGAGACTGCAGTGGGACGTGGCTTTTCATGTGACTGCTTGGCTTCCTCACACTGTGGCAGCTGGGTTCCCAGGGGCAGCATCGCACCGGAAGACAGCACCAGGTGGAAGTTGTATTCTTTCTATGATTTAACTTTGGAAGGCACATTGCATGCATCTTCCACACTTTCTTGGTCAGAGTAGTCTCAAACTCTTACCCAGATTCCAGAGTAGGGAACATAGACTCTGTCTCTCACAGGAAACAGAGTCAGTTGTACGGTATTACCTATGGAGGGATTTTAGATTCTCGGATCTCAAAATGTATTGTTATCTTCCCAAATTGCCAAATTGCTTTTAGAGCAAAGGTGAGGTGGGATGGTTTCTTTCATGTCTTCCAGCAGGGCACAAAAGTTCCTCACTCCTGATATTATAGGCTTTTAGATTTTATAATTTGATAGTGAAAATAATATTTGTTTTAATTTATGTCCTTGCTTACTAAATAGGGTAAATATTGCTGCACATGTCTGTTTACTGAATTGTTTGTTGTTCACTTACCTAAATGGGTCAGTATTTTAATTGTTTTCTGTGAGTTCCTAAAATTAAGGTTATTAACCTTTTGTGAAATTTTTTTGGCAAATATTTTCCTGTTTTAAAAAATTCAGCTTGTGAAATTTGATTATACATAAAAGTTCCCTGTTTTATGCAGTCTTATCTGTTAGTCTTATTTTATCCTTTTATCTAAGAAACTTTTCAAATGTATCTACTAATTCATTTGTTCATCTTCTCTAGTGTTGAATTTACTTTCCACTTTTGTTCTATTGTGTCTTTAAATTGGTGTCTTTATCTTGGATTGCTCTCTTCCATTTTAGAAATTTCACAGAGGCAGCGTCTTCTTGACAACTGTAGACAACATTAATCATATGTTTAATAAAATATTCTTATACCTATCAACTGTTTCTGAGCAAAGAAGAGTGTGTGATTCTTTTGAAGATCAGTGGTTCTCTCCACAACTCAGGTTTTTTCTTCCTTCCCAAGATCTTTTCACATATCCCATGACTGTCTTCATTTAGCTCATCCTTTTAGAGGGGCCTAAGTTTACCCAATATTGCTTTATATTTTGTAAATTTATCTAAATATCAAGCTGTGATATTAACCAAATATCTCAGAGAAGTCCCTCCACAACTTCCCTATAGATCTAGAGTGAAGTAAAATAAGTTATTATAACCAGAATGGTAAAACGTACCAGGAAAACCATGCTGGTGCTTCTGTGTCCTGGGGCAATTGAGGGGCTAAGATGTTCACCTCTGGGCTACCACTATGGATTAAATATTAAGTAACCTTTTCTGCTGCCCCCCCTCCCCTAAATTGGGTTGTTTCCATGTTAGGTGTGGTCTTTTGCACCTAGAGGAAGCTGCGGAGTTTCAACAAATCACTACATTACAGAAGTCACTCAGTATTTCTGGCATGCAAAAAAAAAAAAAAAAAAAAGCAAATTGATGCAGATGACATTGGACAAAAAATGACTTCCAGTGGGCTTGGACTTTAAAAGATGAAAAGAATGGTGATGCTTGGCTCTAAATGACAGAAATCATTTGCAAACCACTACACAGTCTTTAGGGATATTGCATAAAAAGAGAATAGCAAAACTGTCTACATTTTGGTGGTACCAGAAGCACTATCCTCAAATGTTAAAGACGTTATAGGCAAATGTATAGGAATAGACAGAAGGAGAGAGATAAATATTTATGTTTTAAAAAATGAGCCAGTAATAATCTTGGCTAATTCTGTCCACACTTACTTATTATTCAAAGATTAACATAAAAGTGTGAAAAATTTTTACAAAGCTTAAAAATTATAATATATAGTTTATTTGAGCAATAATCCCCTCAGAATTGGTTATTACCACTATTAATAACTTGCTAGTTAGAGTGTTAATGGCCCATAGCAAAAAACTGCTGGTAATGACTGATTTCAAAGGGATTATTGCTTACTTAATGGAACTGCACCTATCCTTAGTAATTTTGGTAAGTATCATTTTGGCTGCCTATTTCAAGACCCTGAAGCTTAGTTTATTACATTTAAAAGAATGGCACCAAGGCAGATAAAATAGATAATAATCTTTCGACTGTGGTTAGCTTTGCAATGTGTGGGCATTTCACTAAATTGTTTCAATATTTCTTTGTCCCTTATTAATAAGATGTCACCTGTGACTTATGGGTGGTTTACAAAAATATGACTTAACAATTGATGTGTTTATTTTTGGATAAAAACATCTAAATTATTGTTGAATCAATGGAAAAATTTTTGCACATATCCCATTTGGATTGGGTCATAAATGGGAAATACAAATAAGTTGAGGCATTTTCTTTTGGAAATATTCTTAGTCTGTGCAAAGAATGCTAAACAACATGGTATGTGAGCTGGAGTTTGGTTTCAGCTCAGCTTCAGAGTGGTTATTCAGTTTGCTTTTCTGATTTTTACTTTTACCACTTGTAAAATGAGGTTATTGGACTAGATCACATCTTAGTTCTTCATAGCTATTAAATTCTACAATCGGCCGGGTGCGGTGGTTCAAGCCTGCAATCCCAGCACTTTGGGAGGCCGAGACGGGCAGATCACAAGGTCAGGAGATCAAGACCAACCGGGCTAACACGGTGAAACCCCGTCTCTACTAAAAAATACAAAAAACTAGCCAGGTGAGGTGGCAGACGGCTGTAGTCCCAGCTACTTGGGAGACTGAGGCAGGAGAATGGCCTAAACCCGGGAGGCGGAGCTTGCAGTGAGCTGAGATCCGGCCACTGCACTCCAGCCTGGGTGACAGAGCGAGACTCCATCTCAAAAAAAGAAAAAAAGATAAAAAAAGAAAATTCATACTCAAGAGAAACCTGACAAATGTGAAGAATGTGGCAAAGCTTTTAACTAATCTTCAATACTTGCTAAACATAAGAATTCACACTGGAGAGAAACCCTACAAATATAAAGAATGTGACAAAGCTTTTAACCAATTCTCAAAACTTGCTAAACATAAGAAAATTCA
>NW_016803844.1:1283057-1284794 GCF_001698545.2 Rhinopithecus bieti
AAAAAATATAAAATAATGCTACTTATCTCAAATTTTTTTTGTTTGGGAAAACAGTTTTTTTTAATAAAAATGTTTTTCTGTTAACATGTAATGGATTTACATTGCTATTTTAAAATGGATTAATCAATAAACATTTAAAAAATTTCTATTTTAATTTTTAATATGGCAAGTATTGATAGTATAATTCACATGAACAAAAACTCTTTGGGATACTCCATAATTTTTACCTGTGTAAGATGATCCTGAGACCCCAAATTTTGAGAATAGCTGTTCTAAGTCAATTATATTTCTGAAGAACTACTTTCTATTACTGTGAAGTTTAAAAAAACATACTATAGTTTCTGAAGGCAATTTCCAAGGGCGACTTCTGACAATGTTCTGAGAAATGACACATCAGTGAAATGAATGCTTTGTTTCCCAAGGTAAGTATTTACATGGGTCAACCTTATTTGGATGTAGAATTCTGATAGGTTTAATTTTCTAAAAAATAGCGTTGTAGTGTTTAGATTCACATCTTGTATGTACTGGAGAGTATGTAGAAGAAAAGCAAACTGTTTTATCTGAAAATGAATGAAACAGCTAATTAATGTGATGTGACCTTGTTACTTTCAGAAGCCTGCATGGTAAGTCCTGAGACCTGACCTTGTGCTTCCAGAGCCTTGGGTCACTCTGAGTCCTTAACTCTGGATCTGTATTGTTTGGGGCAGAAGAGATTCCCCACTTTCCATGTAGAAGGGAAGTGATTTTGAAAATGTCCATGGAAGTCTCCATATATGCCCATGGCAGCCTTTTCAGTATATTTGAGCCTTCTTCTCTTTCAGGGCAGAGCAGATACAAGAGGACACGAGCAGGGACAAGCCATTGGCACTCATTTATTTCCTCTTCCCTTTAAAATGCTGAATTATCAGTAAACTTGAGTATCTGAGACTACTCCAAACTGAGTTCTTATACATATGAAGCAAACTCTGAAAAAAGCCTTACTACTTCAGTATTAAAATCAGTTTCTGAAAAGAGAAGAAAGGATGGAGCTGTAAGTTCCATATTTGCTTTCAATTGTGTGTAATGCAAATGATTAAAGAGGTCAAACTCATGTCCTTCATCGCACAAAACATCTGTAATGCGGATCCTGTAGAGAAGTATATCCCCTTCTTATTCTGTGCTTTGGCATTTATACAGGGTGAGAAGGTGATTAAACAATGATAGAAGTTTATACTAGGATATGAATTACATAATGTGTATTAACCCCCCATGGAGTGTTTATATTTTCACTAGAATAATCAATCTGGGAAAGATTTTTGAATAAAAGAATGGATAATTGTGAAATTATCTAGGCAAAGATTGGGTACTCTCTTTCCAAGCTACTCACATCACATGACATAGGGGAAAGCCTAGTAATAAAATACTAATAAAATAAAAAATGGAATACTAAAAAAGCCTGCCAATAAAATCAGCAGCCCTCCCCCATAGCTAATTTTAAATTTTCCTCTGACTTTGTAAGTATTTTCACTGATGCCCTAGTCCAGTGCTCAATTCTGGCTATTCATCAGAACTACTAGGGGAGTATTTAAATTTTTTATTGGAAAATAATATATATTTATGGTAAAAAATGTTCAAATGGTTCAAATAGCATTACATAAAATGTAAATTTCTACCATCCTTTTTATATTCCTCAGAGCTTTGTACCTTATGCCTGTCTTTTCCCTCCCTCCCTCCCTCCTTTCCTTCTTTCCCTCCCTC
>NW_016803844.1:1284990-1301279 GCF_001698545.2 Rhinopithecus bieti
CCTTCCTTCCTGCCTTCCTTCCTTCCTTCCCTCCCTCTGCCTTCATCAAAGATTTATTAAACACCTACTATATATCAGGCACTGTTCAAATTGAGGGGACACAGTGAACAGGACAGATGAAATTCTTATCTAGTGGGGTTTACTGTAACTTTTGCAATAAAAAAAAGGATAATAGATGGAATGTATGAAGAGGTACGGGATAGAATTTAGAGCATAATGTACAGGAAGTGACTATGGGATGGAGTGAGATAAGCCAGAAACTAAAAAGTTTCAGTTGTAGTTTTTCCTAATCGTTGCTGCCGTAATTCTGAGTAATACGCTTCTAAGTCTATTTCTTGATTTATCATCTTTAGTCACTATTGACTCCTCGTCATGAAAATTAAGGTATTTAGCTTTCATATAATGGTTCCTCCTCTATCCCACCTTTCCCCAATTTTGTTATTTATATTTTAGTCCTCTAATTGTTTACCTTCCCAACTTGAATCTTTATTCCTATTTGGTCAGTTTGGACAGTATCATCTGACTCTAGGGAGAGTTATGTAAACTCATATTCCTGAACTATACTCTAGATGTACAAGCGTCTCTGGGGGCAGAACTTGGCATCTTTATTTGAAAACAAAAGCTTTCAGAAGATTCTAGTGATCAACTGATTGGTTGCCATTGCCCTAGCCTGTATCTACTCTTCCTCCAGAAACTGAGTGATCCATCCATGCTGTAACCCACTGTTTCTTCAGATTTCTGCATGTCACACAGTTTGTAGATATGCAACTGACATCAATATTTAAAATATATTTTTGCTTTAAATGAAGATATATACTGTCATGGTAGAGCAACTCAGAGCCAAGTGACTCATGTGGTCTTGTGCAGGATGAGACACATTTTGTGGCAAGGAAAATACATAAAACAATATTTTGGACAGTTGGGACAGTAAAGAGCTCACTTTAGGGGGAATGTTAGGGTTTTCTGTTCACATGCAGCAAGACTAATTGTGAGCAGAAAACAAATTTGTTAGATAGATGTGGGGCAGTTTGGTCCAAGGCTGGACAGGGATCAGTAATGTTGTCTGGAATCATGCAGTAGACAGGCCCTGTCAGGACACAGCCCAGATATTATTGCAGCTTGTACCGTGGACCCAGCTGACACCTAGCACTTCCCAGTGCTGCCATTTTCTACTCCAGAAACCCTCTCTTACTGCTGGCGATGTTGCGACTTCCAGAGAGTCCCTCCAGTTCTGTCTTGTTTGTATCTAGCTGTAGATTTAGTCCAGGCAGGTGTGTCTAGTTAGCAGAACTTAGGTTTCTTCCTGTTCCCAGCTGCAAGGAAGGTAGGGAAGGCAGGTAGCTGTCACTATCATCTTCTCTAATGGTATCTATAAGGTGGACAATTCTTCGCGAATAAGAAGATTCAAATGCAGGGTGGTCAAATGTTTACTATGATAAACATTTTGAGAAAACATACCCAGCATGCCTTGAATCCAGTGACCCAGTTGAGAACCACTCCTTTAGCCTGTGTATATAGCCTCATCTGCTCCTTAATTTGAGGATTTAACTAGAAGCACCTGAAAACAGGGACCATGCCTTCTCTTTCTTGGCCTGCTGCATCATTCACATGACATTTGTCAAAATAACTACCTTGTAGCTGCGTATTTAGAATGTGTGTGCGTGTGTTGTATGTGTATCTGGTGGAGATAAAGGAAGGTTAGGGCTGCACATGTATTTTCTCTAAAAATAGAGCAAAGATCTGGTAGGAAAAATTCATGTCTTATTCAGAAGATGTATTAATCCACTGTGCCTCCCATAGCACAATGACCATAGACTGGGTGGCTTAAACAACAGAAATTTATTTTCTCACAGTTCCAGAGGGTAGAGGTCCAACACTATGGTATTGGCAGATTTTGACTTGAGGGTGGCTACTGTCTCAGTCCATTCTCAAATTGCTATAGAAATATACTGGAGACTGGGTAATTTATAAAGAAAAGAGATTTCATTGGCTCACAGTTACGCAGGCTGTACAGGAAGCATAGCAGCTTCTGCTTCTGGGGAGGTCTCAGGAAATTTCCAATCATGGTGGAAGGTGAAGTGGGAGCACGCTTACCTTCCATGGCAGGAGCAGGAGCAGGAGCAGGAGCAAGGGGACAGGTAAGTGCTACACACTTTAAAATGACCAGATCTCTTGAGAACTCACTATCACGAAAGCAGCACAAAGGGGAAATCTGCCCCATGATCCAGCCACTCCCCACCAGGCGTCACCTCCCACCAGGCCTCACCTCCAACATTGGGGGTTACAATTCAACATGAGATTTGGGCAGAGATGCAGATCCAAAACATATCAGCTGCCTTCTCACTGTGTTCTCATGCAGTCTTTTCTCTGTGCACACATATCCCTGGTGTCTCTCAATGTGTCCTAATGTCCTTTGTTTACAAGGATGCCAGTCAGATTGGATTAAGGCTCACCCATATGACCTCATTCAATGTCAATCACTTCTTTAAAGGGCCTATCTCCCAATACGGTCACATTCTGAGATACTGGGGATTAGGGCTTCAATATATGAATTTTGGGGAGACATAATTCAGCTCATCACGGAAGAGTAGCACCAGAAGGAATCATTGAGATGATCTTGCCTGAAAGTTTCATTTTGGCAAGCCAGCATTTCTTCACTCTTCTTTCTACAACAGCAGCCTGGTTTCTCTCTGCATAACTAACTCTGCTCCATTCTCTTCAGGGCAGTTGTTGTCCCCCTGGGGTTTACATGTGTGCATCACATTCTCCCAGCTATGGGCAGCAAGTAGCACATCATGTGGTCAGAGCAATGAGATGCAAAGACATATTTGGATATTAGGAAAGAGGCAGGTGCTATTTCTACTGGGTTGGCAAGTGGAGGGGGGTACTGTGTGAGCCAGACCCAGGATAACTGTGGAATGCGTGAGAATGGAGCTAACAGCACAAGGCAAAGCAGAGAAGTGGGAGAATTTTGGTGTCATGGTTCAAGTTCTTGGATAAAACTGAACTCAATGTCAGAATGATGTCTGGGCTTCTTACTGAGCCTCCCTTCCTGTCTTAGTCTGCTTAAATTAGTTTTTTTTTTTTATGTGCAAGACTTCTAAAGCATGTGCATCCTATTAATACATAAACACTTTCATTTTTTAGAGAAGAATAAAGAGAACTGTGAAGGGATTTGAGTATCTAAGGACTCACAGTGGAGAAACATAGACTTGAAATAATTTGCTCATTCCACCTCTTTGAATACCTCATAGCACCATTTCTTGCTCATTAATACTCAATTGACATTTGTTCAATGGATGAAAGAATGTATTTGAATCTTAATTTAAATATTTTATTTTAGCTCTTTTTTTAAAAAAAGCAGATACTGTTGCACAGTTGATATTTTTATACAGCAGGTTCTCAAATAACATAATTTCACTCAATGTTGCTTTGTTATAACATAAATGAGAAAAGAAAATTGATTCTTGGCAGGGACCACTGTCGGTGTGGAGTCTGCATGCCCTCCGAAATCTGTGTGGGCTTTTTCTGACTACCCCAGTTTGCTCCCACAACCCAAAGCTGTGCACATGGGGTTCACTGGTGTGACTACATTGTCTCCGCCTGAGTGTGTGTATGTGTGTGTGTTTGTGTTTGTATGTATGTGTACCCTGCGGTGGAATGGTTTCCTGTCCAGGGATGGTTCCTGCCTTGGGCCCTGTCTGCTACCCTTGGTCATGAACTGGAATAATTGGGTAAATAATGATCTTTATTGTTTTCATTTTTCTTTCTTAAATGTATGTATAGCTCATATTTACTTCAGTGCTTAATATTACAAGTGTTTTGGTCTTTATTTAAAAGTTTAGTGATTTTTTTTGACCAGAAATATGTTATAGAAACTTAATTCTTATTTATTTCAACTAACCTAGAATAAAATTTGTTTTATGATACCATCTTGCTGAAAGTTGCAGTTTCCAATAATCTATTGATGACGTTAAATGAGGATTTACTGTATTTCTAACATTGCAAAAATGATCTCAGCGTAACTCTTCTAGTGGTAAGGCTAAGTTAATTTTAATGCCTTCAGGTAGGCCCATCCTGCTTACCCTGTGTACTCAATGCAAATTAATGATGCTCAGCCTGCACTTTCTTTTAGTATTTCCAGACTCCTGAAGCATGTGCATCCTATTTCCCAGCTCACGTTGCACTTACACAAATGATTAACTACATAGAAAGGGCTCATTTCTCCTAAGTGGAGCTGCAATATTATTTTTTAGAAGGAAAATATGTGGATGAACCAGCACTTACTCAACCTAACTATATCTAAAATTCAAATATCTGCTATATATATATTATTTATTCATTAATGAAAAAAATGGAGAAAATGCTGACTTCAAAAAACATTAAAAGAAAAAAAAAGCTCAACCATTACAAGTGAGGGAGAATTGGGAGGTGGTGTTAATGTTTATGTAAAACGTTTTTCCCCCAAAAAGGAGGACATAGATTAAAGAATATTCACAAATCATCAATGTGCCTGCTGTTTTAATTTAGCCTTCTGAATAAGTTTAAAAATTTACCATCTTGCACAGGGTTTTATCAGTCCACCTTCCCTCCAAGGAGATAAAATCAATGAAATCAGCATTCCTTCTAACCCTCTTGGCATAAATTATTTCTTACCCTAAGCAAGATGACTGATCATTTTTAAAACTCTTTAATTATATGCTAAACGGATTAGTGGCTGAAGGGAAGTCCTTTTAGAGCAGTGAACCAGGATTATTTCACAAATATCTGTATGTTGAGGTGGGTACTGTGCCTCCAAAACTGTTAATGTGTGAAAGGTCTATGCTCTATATCAGTAGGGACCACCAATACCTCAATAAATAATAGAAACTTGGCAAAAATTTTGTCAGAGTGATTTTTTTTTTCACCATTATCTGGGGTGACTTTAGAAGTAAAGAAAGGACCCAAAAAGATTATTCAGTATTAAGTACTTTGAACATAGAAATTCTTCTTGCTTCCTGTATAGAAAACAAATTAATAGATTTAGAATGAGGGATTTTAAAAGCAGCAAGCATTTTCCCCAAGCAGAAACACTTACATGGGCTTTTATTAGAACATAAAGAATTGAGGGAACACAAATAATTTAGGTAATTAAGACCTCCAACTTTAAAAAACTTTCTGAGTGGCTGGGGCACACTAAAAGCCTCTCATCTACCATCTTGGAAAACAAAAAGAGCTGGAGGTCTTAGACCCTGGGGAGGAGAATGCAGGCAAACAGCATTCTCTCAAACATGCTGATAGAAGTGCGTGAAGCCTCAGTACATGAGAGAGGCAGAAAGCCTCCCTCTGTGACTTACCTTTCCACTGGGGATGTGAGCAACCCAGGCCGCAGGAGCGCATTTTGTTCCTTCCAAGCCCTGGAGCTAACTTGGGGAGAGGCTTGGAGATGCTGAGAGGGAAGGGCACTGGAAAAGTTGCAGGCGTTTTTCCAGACCTGGGAGGGAGAGCAGGATGCAATTTTTAAACCAGACGCACACAAAGTCAGTCATTCTTTGGTGACCTGGCAATGTGGCCATGCAGGCATTTTTCTCAGGCCCAGATTGGAGCACCCACCCCGGAGTGAGACCTCCGCAGCCAGAATTGTGGAAAACACCTCAGCAGTAGGTGCTGGAATTATGTTCTCCCTGTTGCAGGTCTTGGGTGGTAGGAGAGCTGCTACAGTTGTGGTTTCTCCTGGGCAATGAGACTTGCAACTGGGGTCAGCTTGGAGACCTGGAACTGATCTGTGTGTGTCATTGTTGGCTGCCCCAGCCTGCTCCTCTGAGATTGTGGTGCAGTGGGGCCCTCTCTGCTCCACACCCAGGCAGATCTCTAGGCATTCAGAACCCATTACTTGTCTGGTTCAGCAGCCTGAGCCACCCCTGTCTTCTTGGACATAGATTGTGGTTCAGTGAGACCCCCTTCATTCTACCCCCAGGCATAATTCCAGGCATTTGGAACACCTGCTTGCCTAAACCAGCATCCTGAGCTGCTCCACCCTTCCTGGGCAAAGATTGAGATACAGCAGGTCCTCTCCACTCTTTGTGCAGGTAGATCTCCGGGCATTCAAAGCACCTGCTTGCCCAGATTGGTAGCCTGAGCTGTCCCACCCTTCCTTTGCAGAGATCATGGTGAAGCAGGGTCCTCTACACTCCATTTCCAGGCCAATCTCCAGGCATTTGGAGTATACACTCATCTGAATCAGCAGCCTGAATTGTCCACTCCTCCTGTGCAGAGGGCCCTCCCTGTTTTACACCCAGGGATATCTCCAGGCAATCAGAGCAACTGCTGGCCTGAATCAACAGCCTGAGCTGGCCCACCCTATCTGTGCAGAGGCCACAGTGAAGCAGGAAGGATTCTGTCCACTCTATGCCCAGGCAGATCACCAAGCATCTGAAACACCCATTCTCCTGCATTGGGAGTTTAGACCACCTCTCCTCCCTGTACAGAACTTGGGGCCAAGAGAACTTGGTGACTACCCACTGAATTCTCCTTTTGTGCTGTTTCCTGTGCCTGTCATTGAGAAACCTGTAGGTGGGCCTACCTGTTCTGGCCCTGTCCATCTTGCCTCCCACTCTCCTGAATAGGGAGCTCAGACCACTGTGCACTCCATAGATCAGCCCATTGCCTGAGGTAATGGAGAACTTCCCCCAGTAAGTAAACCAAGTATATACACAGTCATATTGGCCACAGCAGGCTCTTACCCATAGGTGCCTTCTACTAGCTTATAGGTCAAACTGCACAGCCCAACAGAAACAATCTTCCAACAGAAGTGCATAGGGCTACAAAAGCAAAGCCAAAAGACCCTACCCAAGATTCTCTACAGTCACACTCCCTTGGCAGGTGGAGGAAAGGGAAAACAAAAATCCAATAATATTATAGAGAAAGAAAGAAAAAGTAATCCTACCCACAAGATAATTACAAAAATCAGAAGTGCCAGAAATTTCAGATTAAAAAGAACCAGCATAAGAATTATGGCACCATGAGAAATTTGAGTGTAGCGACACCATGAAAGGATTAACTAGCTCTTCAGCAATGGTTGCTAACCAAAATGGAAACTCAGAAATGACAAAAAAGATTTCAAAGCATGGATTGCAAGAAAGTTTAATAATATCCAAGACATGGTTGAAAATTAACACAAAGAAACTTCTAAAGCAATCCAAGAAATGTAGGAAGAGATAAACATCTTAAAAAGAAATCTGTCAAATTTTCTGGAATTGAAAAACACACTTAAGGAACTTCAAAATGCAATGGAAAGCTTTATCAATAGACTAGACCAAGCAGAAGAAAGAATTTCAGAGCTTGAAGACCAATCTTTTGAACTAACCCAGTCAGACAAAAATAAAGAAAAACATTTTTTTAAATGAACAAAGTCTTTGAGAAATGTAGGATTATGCAAAGCAACCAAGCCTATGAATTATTGGCATTCCTGAGAGAGAGGGAGAAAAAACAAACAACCTGAAAAACACATTTGAGGGAATAATTCAAGACAATGTTTCTAATCTTGCTAAACAGGTATACATCCAGATACAAGAAATCCAGAGAATGCCTGTGAAGTACTATACAAAACTAGCATCACCAAGGCATATTGTTACCAGATTGTCCAAGGTCAGTGCTAAAGAAATAATCTTAGTGGCATCTACAGAAAAAGGACAGATCATGCACAAAGGGAATCCCATCAAGCCAACAGTGGACTTCTTAGCAGAAACCTTACAAGCCAGGAGAGATTCAGGGCCTATTTTTAGTATTCTTAAAGAAAAGAAATTCCAACCAAGAATTTCATATCCTATCAAACTAAGCTTCTTAAACAAAAGAGAAATAAAATATTTTCCAGACAAGCAAGTGCTAAGGGAATTTTTTGCCACTAGACTAGCCTTAAAATAAATCCTCAAGGGAATTCCAATGTGGAAAAGAAAGAATACCTGCTACCACAGAAACACACTTAAGTACAGTGTAGAAAAGCAGTTCCCTATGGAAAGCACTTTGGAGATTTCTCAAGGAATTTAAAACAGAACTATCATTCAACTCAGAAAACCTATTACTGGGTATATATCCAAAGGAAAATAGATCATTATACCAAAAAGACACATGCAGTCATATGATTGTCACTGCTTTATTTACAATAGCAGACATTAAATCAACCTAGATGCCTATGAGTTGTGGATTGGATAAAGAAAAAGTGGTACAAATACACCATGGAATGTTACACAGACCATAGACCCTATAAAGCAAGCACACAATGGAAACTACAAAGCAACCAGCTAAGAGCTTCACAATAAGATCTAAACCTCATATATCAATATTGACCTTGAATGTAAATGTCTCACCTAAAAGGCACAGAATTGCCAATTGGATAAAAAACTAAGACCCATCCACCTGCTATCATCAAGAGTCTGATTTCACATGTAATGATACACATAGGCTCTAAGTAACGGGTTGGAGAAAAATCACACAAACAAGAAATTAAAAAAGAGCAGAGGTCACTATTCATACAGCAGATAAAACAGACTTTAAACCAATAACAGTACAAAGGAACAAAGACAGGCATTATATAATGATAAGGGGTTCAATTCAACAAGAAGACTTAACTATCTTAAATATATATACACCTAATATTGGAGCACCCAGATTCATAAAACAAGTACTTCTAGACCTATGAAAGGACTCAGACAGCCACACAATAATAGTGAGGAATGTCAATATCCACTGACTATGTGAGGCAGAAAACTGACAAAGAAATTCTGGACTTAAAATTGACACTTGACCAATTGGATTTAATAGACATCTATAGCTATTCCATCCAACAACCACAGAATATACATTCTTCTCATCTGCACATGAGATATGCTCTAAGACTGATCACATGCTAGGCCATAAAGCAAGTTTCAAAACATTAGAAACATTGAAATCACAGCAACCATAATCTTGGACCATAGTGGAATAAAAACAGAAATCAATTCTGAGGTCTCTCAAAACTACACAGTTATATGGAAATTAAACAACTTGCTCCTAAATGGCTTTTGGGTAAACAGTGAAATTAAGGCAGAAATCAAAAAATTGTTTGAAATAAATGAAAATGGAGACAAAACATAGCAAAATATCTGGGATGCAGCAAAAGTGGTGGTAAGAGGAAAGTTTATAGCACCAAATGCCTATCTCAAATAGCAAGATCTTAAATAAACAATCTAACATCACACCTACCGGTATTAAAAAAAAAAAAAACAAGAACAAACCCCAAAGTTTGCAGAAGAAAATAAATAACTGAAATCAGAGAAGAACTGAATTAAATTGAGACACAAAAATCTATAAAGAATCAATGAAACAAAAAGCTGGTTATTTGAAAGGATAAACAGGATGATAGACCACTACCTAGAGTAGAAACAACAAAAAGACATTACAATCAATCCTACAGAAATACAAAAAATAACACAGACTTATGAACACCTCTCTGCATACAAACTAGAAAATCCAGAGGAAATGGATAAATTTCTGGAAACAGACCACCTCTCAAGACTGAAACAGGAAGAAATTAAAACCTTAAATAGACCAATATTGAGTCCCAAAATTTAATCAGTAATAAAAAACCTACCAACCAAAAAAAGCCCCAGACCAGAAGAATTCACAGCCAAATTCTATCAGATATATAAAGAAGAGCTGGTACCACTTCTACTGAAAATATTCCAAAAAATGGAGGAGGAGGACATCCTCTGAAGCCAGCATCACCATGATACCAAACTCTGGCAAAGACACAATGAAAAAAAGAAAACTATAGGACAATATCCCTGATGAAAATAGACACAAAAGTCCTCAACAAAATACCGGCCAATTGAATCCAGCAGTATATTAAAAGTTAATTTACTACAATCAAGTGGGCTTCATTCCTGTGATGCAAGGTTGGTTCCACATAAGCAAATCAATAGATGTGATTCACCACATGAACAGAATTAAATTAAAAACAAAAACCATGTCCTCTCAATAGACATGGAAAAAGCATTCAATAAAATGCAACATCACTTCATGATAAAGACTCTCAATGAAGTGGACAGTGAAGGAACATACTTCGAAATAATAAGAGTCATTTATGACAAACTGACAGCCAACATCATACTGAATGGGCAAAAGCTGGAAGCACTGCCCTTGAAAGCTGGGATGAGACAAGGATGCTCACTTTCACCACTCATATTCAGCTTAGTACTGGAAATCCTAGCCAGACCAATCAATCAAGAGAAAGAAATAAAAAGCATCCAAATAGGAAATGGAGAAGTCAGACTATTTCTCTGCACTGATGATATGATTCTACACCTGGAAAACCCTGAAGTCTCCTCTGAAAGGCTCCTGGAGCTGACAAATGACTTCAGTAAACTTTCAGGATACAAAATCAATGTATAAAAGCAGAAGTATTTTATTTTATTTTATTTTAAGTTCTGGGATACACGTGCAGAATGTGTAGGTCTGTTACATAGGTATATGTGTGCCATAGTGGTTTGCTGCACCTAGCAACCGGTCATCTAGGTTTTAAGCCCCGCATGCATTAGATGTCTGTCCTAATGCTCTCCCTCTCCTTGCTCTCCACACCCCAACAGTCTCCAGTGTGTGATGGTTGCCTCCCTGTGTCCATGTGTTCTCGTTGTTCAACTCCCACTTATCAGTGAGGACATGTGGTATTTGTTTTTTTGTTCCTGTGTTAGTTTTCTGAGAATGATGGTTTCCAGCTTCATCCATGTCCCTGCAAAGGACATGAACTCATTGCTTTTTATGGCTGTATGGTATTCCATGGTGTATATGTGCCACATTTTCTTTATCCAGTCTACCATTGATGGGCATTTGGGTTTTTTCGTTCCAATCTTTGCTTTTGTGATATAGTTGCAATAAACATACGTGCTGCATGGCTGTTTTTTTTTCTCAATATCAATGATTTATATCCTTTGGGTATATACCCATCAATGAGATGCGGGGTCAAATGATATTCTGTTCTTTGACCCTTGGAGATCACCACACTGTTCCACAATGGGAGAACTAATTACACTCCCACCAACAGTATAAGGCCACTCCTATTTCTTCCACATCTTTGGCAGCATCTGGTTATTTCCTGACTTTTTAAATCACCTTCTAACTGGTGTGAGATGATTTCCCTTATGTGTCGATTGCATTCTTATATGACACAGTGAGATGAGCTTTGTTCACGTTGTTGGCTGCATAAATGTCTTACTTTTGAGAAGTGTCATATCATATCCTTTGCCCACTTTTGATGGGGTGTTTTTTATTTTCTGTAATTCTTTTTTGTATAAGTTTCTTGTAGATTCTGTGATATTAGCCCTTTGTCAGTGGATAAATTGCCCAAAATTGTTTCTCCCATTCTGTAGTTGCTGTTCACTTTGATTATAGTTTCTTTTCCTGTGCCAGAAAGCCTCTTTTGTTTAATTCTAGATCCCATTGTCGATTGCTTTTGTTGCAATTGCTTTGTATTTTAGTCATGATGTCTTTGCCCATACCTATGTCTTGAATGGTACTGCCGAGGTTTTCTTCTAGGATTTTTATGGTTTTAGGTTTTATGTTTTAAGTCTTTAATCCATCTTGAGTTAATTTTTGTATGAGATGTAAAGAAGGGTTCCAGTTTCTGTTTTCTGCATATGGCTAGCCAATTTTCTTAACACCATTTATTAAATAGGGAATCCTTTTCCCATTGCTTGTTTTTGTCAGGTTTGTCAAAGATCAGATGGTTGTAAATGTGGGGTTTTATTTCTGAGGCCTCTGTTCTTTTCCATTGGTCTATATATCTGTTTTGGTACCAGTACCATGCTGTTTTGGTTACTGTAGCCTTGTAATATAGTTTGAAGTCAGGTAGCATGATGCCTCCAGCTTTGTTATATTTGCTTAGGATTGTCTTGGCTATACGGGCTCTTTTTGGTTCCATATGAAATTTAATGCAGTTTTTTTCTAGTTCTGTGAAGAAAGTCAGTGGTAACTTGATGGGAATAGCATTGAATCTATAAATTACTTTAGGCAGTATGACCATTTTCACAATATTGATTCTCCTTATCCATGAGCGTGGAATTTTTTTCCATTTGTTTGTGTCCTCTCTTATTTTCTTGAGTGGTGGTTTGTAGTTCTCCTTGAAGAGATCCTTCATGTCCTTTGTAAGTTGTATTCCTAAGTATTTTATTCTCTTTGTAGCAATTGTGAATGGGAGTTCACACATGATTTGGCTCTCTGCTTCTCTATTATTGGTGTATAGTAATGCTTGTGATTTTTGCACATCAATTTTGTATTGTGAGACTTTCTTGAAGTTGCTTATCAGCTTAAGGAGTTTTGGGGCTGAGACGATGGAGTTCTCTAAATATGCAGTCATATCATCTGCAAACAGAGATAATTTGATTTCCTCTCTTTCTGTTTGAATACACTGTATCTCGTTCTCTTGCCTGATTGCCCTAGCCAGAACTTCCAGTACTATGTTGAATAGGAGTGGTGAGAGAGGGCATCTTGTCTTATGCCAGTTTTCTAAGGGAATTCTTCCAGCTTTTACCCATTCAGTATGATATTTGCTATGGGTTTGTCATAAATAGCTCTTCTTATTTTGAGATATGTTCGATCAATTTTGAGTTTATTGAGTGTTTTAGCATGAAGGGGTGTTGAATTTTAATGAAGGCTTTTTCTGCATCTATTGAGATAATCATGTGGTTTTGCCATTGGTTCTGTTTATGTGATTGATTACGTTTATTAATTTGTGTATATTGAACCAGCCTTGCATCCCAGGGATGAAACCGACTTGATCGTGGTAGATAAGCTTTTTGATGTGCTACTGGATTCTGTTTGCCAGTATTTTATTTAGGATTTTTGCATCGATGTTCATCAGGGATATTGGCCTGAAGTTTTCTTATTTTGTTGTGTCTCTGCCAGGTTTTGGAATCAGGATGATGCTGACTTCATAAAATGAGTTAGGGAGGAGTCTCTCTTTTCTATTATTTGGAATAGTTTCAGAAGCAATGGTACCATCTCCTCTTTGAACCTCTGGTAGAACTCAGCTGTGAATCCGTCTTGTCCTGGGCTGTTTTTGTTTGCTATGCTATTAATTACTGCCTGAATTTCAGAACTTGTTATTGGTCTATTCAGGGATTTGACTTCTTCCTGGTTTAGTCTTGGGAGGGTGTATGCATCTAGGAGTTTATAAATTTCTTCTTGATTTTCTAGTTTATTTGCATAGAGGTGAAAAAGCAGCAGCATTTCTATATACCAATAACATTCAAACTGATAGCCAAATCAAGAAACAATTCCACTTACAATATCCATAAAAAATAAAACCTAATGTGAAATATCTTTACATGGAGATTTATAAAACACTGCTTAAAGAAATCATAGATGGCACAAACAAATGGAAAAACATTCCATGCCCATGGATTGGAAGAATCAATATCATTAAAACAGCCATACTGCCCAAAGCAATCTACAGGTTCACCGCTATTCCTATCAAACTAAGCATCATCTTTTTTTTCACAGAATTAGAAAAAAAACTTTTAAAATTCATATGAATCAGGTAGAACAGCCTGAATAGCCAAAGCAAACTTAAGCAACAAGAACAAAGCCAGAGGTATCTATTACCCAACTTCAAACTATTTGATAAGGCTACAGTAAGCAAACCAGCATGGTACTGGTACAAATACAGATACAGAGACCTATGAAACAGAATAGAGAGCCCAGAAATGAAGCTTCACACCTACAGCAATTTGATCTTCAAAGAAGTCAACAGAAATAAGCAACAGGAAAATGACTTCCTGTTCAATGAATGGTGCTGGGATAACTGATGAGCCATATGCAGAAGAATGAAACTGCATCACATAGGAACATTAACATAAGATGAACTAAAGACTTAAATATGAGACCTCAAACTATAAGAATCCTAGAAGAAAACCTAGGAAACACCATTTAGGACATCCGCCTTCGGAAATAATTTATGCCTATGTCCTCAAAAGCAGTTGCAACAAAACAAAATGATTATTGCAACAAAATGAATGTTGTCCCACTTTGACAAGTGGTACCTAATTAAAGTAAAGAGCTTCTGCACAGTAAAATAAACTATTAACAGAGTAGACAGACAACCTACAGAATGGGAGAAAATATTCACAAACTATTCATTCAACAAAGGTCTAATATCGACAACCTATAAGGAACTTAAATAATTAAACAAGCAAAAAATGAACAATCCAATTAACAAGTGGGCAAAAGATCTAAACAGATACTTCTCAAAAGAACATACAAGTGGCCAACAAACATAAAAAAAGATCAACATATTAATAGAGATATGCAAATCAAAATCACAATGAGACACCATCTCACACCAGTCAGAATGGCTTTATTAAAAAGTCAAAAAAACAACAGATGCTGGTGAGACTGTGGAGGAAAAAAAAACCACACACTTTTATACTGTTGGTGAGAATGTAAATTAGTTCTGCCTCTGTGGAAAGCAGTTTGGAGATTTCTCAAATAATTTAAAACAGAACTACCATTTGACCCAGTATTCCCATTACTGGGTATATACCCAAAGGAAAATAGAACATTATACCAAAAAAAGCCACATACACTTATATGTTTTTTGCCACTCTATTCATAATAGCAAAGACATGGAATTAACCTAGGTGCCCATCAGTCATGGATTGATAAGGAAAGTGTGATACAAATACACCATAAAATACTATGTGGCCACAGAGAAGAATGAAATCACATCCTTTGCAGTAATATGGTGGAACTGGAAGCCATTATCCTAAGCAAATTAACACAGGAACAAAACACTAAATACTGTATGTTCTCACTTATAAGTAGGAGCTAAACATGAATATGGGTAGACATGAACATGAAGATGGCAGTGATAGACATGGGGAGTACTAGAGGAGGTAGGGGGGCAAGGTTTGAAAAACTATTGAGTACTGTGCTCACTACCTGGATGATGGGATCAATTGTATCCCAAATCTCAACATCAGACAGTATACCCATGTAACAAACTTGCACATACACCCCCTAAAGCTAAAAGACAAGTTGAAATTATTAAAATAAAGACCTCCAAAAGAAATATCCTGGAAATTAATGTAGAAGCTGAGTTTTACAGTTGTGTTTTTTCTAAATTACCTGCTTGAAAAAATTACTTGATCGTAACTGTTTTTGAGCATTTCCCATCTTCTCAAAACTCATGCTCTATATTTATAGAACGGACTTTAATCTTCCTGAGGCCAGGACAGTGGGACTGTGTGGAAGGGAGAAATGGAAACCACACTGTGGCACTGAGTACATTTAATTTGTTGTTATTAACAAAACAAAATATTTCCTATAAGCAAATAAATGCTGTGGTAGAATTCTAAAGCAGCATCCCCAAGATTCCTACCCCCAGTTATTCAATCAAACACTAACCTACGTGCTGCAGTAAAGGGACTTTGCAGATGGAATTAGGGTTACTTATCAGCTGATCTTAAAATAGGGAGATTACCTGCAGTATGTGAACGGGTCCAGTGTTAATCACACAAGCATTGAGAAGGAGAAGAGGGAGGAAAGTAGAAGTGTCAAGTTGGAGAGATGTAGTGGAAGAGGAAGTGGCAGAGGAGTGATGTGGAAAAGGAAAGGGGGTGTCAGGGAGATAAGAAGAGTGAGAAGGATTCAACATTTGGAGATAGAGAGCCAGTGCCATGAGTCAAGAAATGTGGGCAATCTCTAGGAGCTGAGAAAGAATTGCCCCCATCCCTGCCATCAACTAGTAAGGAAATGGGACCTTAGTTCCATAGCAGCGTGGAACTGAGTTTTGCCAACAGTCTTAATGATCCTGGAAGCTGATCCATTCCCAGAGTCTCCAGAAGGAAATTAGGGCCTGCTGATTTTGATTTAGACCTTGTGATACTTTGAACAGAATGCAACTTAGCCAACCTGGACTTCTGACCTACAGATACTGTGAGATAATACAGTTGTATTGTCTTAAGCCATTAAGTTTCTGGTAGTCTGTTATAGCAGCAATAGAAATGAACACAAATGCAAAGGAACTTAATACTCCAAAATTAACCTTCAACTCGTAACATATTGGAGATACACAAATAATGTCCTTTAAACACTTATACAACAAATGGAGCAAATGCAGCAAGCTCGATGCTAAAACTGGACTTTCTTACTTTATGTCCTCAGGAAGGAAAAGTTTTGTCTATTTAGCAAGAAAAACATATATGTAAGAAAAGATTCTTTTCCAGACATCCTCCTTCTTGAAGGAATATTGTGACTGTTACGCCATAAGAAAAAAAAAA
>NW_016803844.1:1303834-1306462 GCF_001698545.2 Rhinopithecus bieti
CAAAACAAAACAAAAAAAAAAAAAAAAAGAAAAAAAAAAAAAAGACAAAACTTAGTCTCCTTTTTCTATTTATTTCTAGTCTACACTACATTATACTACACGACCCTACACTCAGATTTGTTTATCAGAAATAACTACCTACCATGATTTTCCATTTTGACAAACATCAATAAAGTAAAACACCTGGAGAGAATATTGATCGAGAGGGTTTGTTTTGTTTTGTTTTGTTTTTTGTGAGTCTTAGCTTTAAATTCTGATTCTGCTGTGTATCGGTGAAGTGAGTTTGGGAAATTGAACTTTTCCATATCTTGACTCTTCTCATGGGTAAGATGAGGATAAAGATTCTTACCTATACTGTGTTGTTGAAATAATTAAATGAAATAATGTGTATTTTCAAACACTGCCTAGCATACTGTAGGCATTCACCAAATAACAGTTATTCTTTTTACCATAAGTCGGTCTTTACCTGGACTACTAAATCTTACTCTAATTATGGTCCAGTTTAAGTTGCACATTGCTATTCTTAGATGCCCTTTATACTTCTCAGATGACCTGTATTGATTATTCCATTTTTTGACCACTTGTAATTGAGCAGTTTCTTCTGATATTTGTAAATATTATAAATGTTATAATAATTTATAAATGACTTTGTTTCCTTAACTTTATTCTAAACTGTTTTTGAGCAGGAACCATAAGGCACACAGTAGGCTCTCAGGAAGCACATGTAGGTAGTTTAAACATCTTAGTAATGTAGTTTTCACTTTGCTTGATTATGTATGTCAATGTGCACACCTGCTTTACTTTTCCTGCACCAGGAATGCCAAAAAATGTGAAGAAAAAAATCCATCCTCACTGGACATAGAGCCAAGTCCCCAATCTACAGTGCCAGCCATCTCACAAGAGAGACTAATCTTGAAAGAATGCCAGCCTAATTTTGTAGAGTCCTGAGATTTGGCTTGTCAGATAAGTTTCAGATAAGCATCTGCACTTTTGGCGGCCCATCCAAATCCAATCCACATAGCCAGCCCAGAGAGCACCATCCATCACCATGGCTGGAACCAGTGAGAATCCATCCTGATGGGGATTTATTGCAGGAAATAACCATTCTTTTCTCTAAAATGATTTGCTTCAAATCTAGGCATCTTTACTCCTACTGAAAACTCCAGTGGCAAGCTGCACAGCTTTTTTGATTTTTCCCAGTGCATTTTAATTAGCTACCTCTCAATCACTGACTTACACATTTCGGTGCATTGTGGAGAAGATAAAAAGGAAAATCTGATTCACCCTTAGGGAGGATTTCATAAGGAAACTGGAAATTTCTTTAGAATTATTGATCAGTACCTATCCTGAGCATAATTATACTCACGTTTTTTATTCCTATGTCTTCCATTCATCGAACATTTCTTTCTACATTTATTTTTTTATCCTTTCTTAAAGTTTCATTATTTCATAACTTTTTGGTGGTATTTTATCTTTCCTGACTCATAAAGAGACTTTGAAAATATATTCTGTGTCATCTCAGTATTTACATATTCAGTTCACCTTGATCATTTTTCACTGCGGATGGGCTTCCTGTACTAACACTTTTCTCAGGGTGAATTGTGATTCCTTTGGGTCTTGCAATGGGTACATATGGAACTTGTGAGATCCACAGCTCGAGGCTCTGGAGAGAACCTCTTTGCTGAGGAATACTTGGCAGCTTGGAATTATTTTCGAAGCTACTGGGTGCTTCCTGTTGTTGTTTAAATAAGGGTGTATTAGTTTCCTATTACTGCTGTAAGAAATTACCACAAATTTGGTGGCCTAAAACACCACACATATATTCTCTTACAGTTCTAGAGGTCAGAAGACAAAAATCAGTTTTGCTGGACTGAAATCAAGGTGTCAGCAAGGCCATGCTACCTCCGGAGGCTCTAGGGGAGAATCTATTCCTTGCTTCTTCCAGCCTCTGGTGACTGTGGCATTCCTTCACCTGCAGTCACATCACTCTGATCTCTGCCTCCTGGTCACATGCTCTTCTCACCTTCTGTCTGTAGTCTAATAATCTCACTCTACTTCCCTCTTGTAAGAACACATGTGATTGTATTTAGGGCCTACCTGGCTAATCCAGGATAACCTCATCTCTGGATCTGTAATTTAATCACATCCACAAAGGTATTTTTCATATAAGGTAACATTCACAGTTCCCAGGGATTAGAACCTAGATGCCTTTGGGGATTGGGGGACCATTATTTAGCCTGACACATAGGGATGGAAATTTCTAACACATAACTTTTCAGTTATCTAAGGGCAAGACAATAGCTCTCATATTCTTTTGTATCCATTCATATTCTAACATTACCAGCTCATACATAGAAAAAGGTTCATAGAAAAGCTCATCAATTAAATATGCACATAGAAAAAAACTAGTACAGGTTTTGCTGTACTTACCATGCATGTGTCAGATCTATGACAAATGCTTTTCTCTGAACATTGCTTGTAGGCTCTGTTTCTCTCCTGCTTCCATCATTCTTCTCTTTCATCTGACTCTGTTCCTTCAGAATTCATAAATTCCCTCCCTCCTCCCCTCCCTCCCTCCCTCCCTCCCTCCCTTCCTTCCTTCCTTCCTTCCTTCCTTCCTCCCTCCCT
>NW_016803844.1:1306800-1315497 GCF_001698545.2 Rhinopithecus bieti
CCCTCCCTCCCTTCCTTCTATATTTCCACTTAGCAGGTAAAATAAATGATGAAAGTAAAGTATGCCTGGTTGCTATTGGTCATTTTTACAGCAAACTAAAATTATTAGTAGGAAAATATAAATAAATGTTGAGATCAAACAACAAAATTAAATAGAAAAATGCTATTCAGAAATGCCCACCCTTTGGAAGTCTTAACTGGGTGTAGAAACCCCTGCAGACGATTGTTGAAAATTTTGATTTCATCAGGGTGTTGAGCATATAGCTTTTAGTTTGCCCTTTTGGATTCTCCCTTGATGATGATGAATAGAACAATTTCTGGAACTCAAATTAAAAGTAAACAAAGTAGGGCCTCTCATGTATAACCAATAAGTTGTGGCCAATTATGATGTTAAGGACATTAGTGTCCTTCAAAGTGACCAGGTGCAGTCAGATGGTATGTGAGGTTAGGAGGTAGCAATAGGATCGAGCTATTAGTGTTAAATATTACTGATTTAAATGCCAGCTCTCAATTATCCATGCTAATGGGGGAGACAGGAGGCATGGAGGAATGAAAACCGAATGATAATGGTAATAATAAAAAATGCTTCCCAGCTATTGCTTTGAATAGCCTCTAATGTTTAATCAGGGCAAAAAGAGAAGAATAGATTGAATTGTCTACTCTTCCCTTCGCAAATTCTGGGGACAATTTTAGCAAGCACAGTACTGGGTTCTACAGGGATAGGTGGGCAATGGGGGAAGTTGTTCTGTGACTTTTTCTATCTGAGCCTGTTTCGCATTTGACTCTCAGGGCTGCTTTTACTTATTTTTAATTTAATTTAATTTAATTTAATTTAATTTAATTTAATTATTTTTTGAGATGAAGTCTTGCTCTGTTACCCAGGCTGGAGTGCAGTGGTGTACTCTTGGCTCACTGCAACCTCTGCCTCCCGGGCTCAAGTAATTCTTCTACCTCAGCCTCCTGAGTAACTGGGATTACAGGCAGCCACCACCACGCCCTGCTAAGTTTTGTATTTTTTCTTAGAAGAGATGGTTTCACCACGTTGGCCAGGTTAGCCTTGAACTCCTGACCTCAAGTGATCCACCCACCTCGGCCTCTCCAAGTGCTGAGATTACAGGCATGAGCCACTGTGCCCAGCTGCTTTTGCTTATTAATAGTAATGACACGTTAGTTATGATACCATCTTAATATATAAGA
This sequence comes from Rhinopithecus bieti, assembly GCF_001698545.2. Lineage (NCBI taxonomy): Eukaryota > Metazoa > Chordata > Mammalia > Primates > Cercopithecidae > Rhinopithecus > Rhinopithecus bieti. Next base: position 1,307,997 of record NW_016803844.1, read on the forward strand.
GGGTCACTTCTTTAAGCTTTGTTAAACCTCCTGTTCCTTGCAGTACAAATTCTCCTAGTTAAGCTGGTACCACTGTCTTCTGAGTGTTCCTTTCCCATCCTGAGCCACTGTTAACATGAGCAGTCTCTGTTTTTACTCCCACCTAGATTCCACTAGGTGAGAGGAGGCAGATTCTTTGATCTCTGGAAGACATTCGAAAGGTCAATCAATGCCACCCTAAACATAAATCCTCTAATACGCCATCTGATTTCATTGGAAAACTTGGAATCTATGATTAGATGCCACAAGTTTGCTTCTGAACTGTGAGTTTGCTTTCAATGTTTCTAAGCAGCTTATGGGGGCTCATGGTCAAATTTGACTTTCCCAGATCTCATTTAGTGTATATGTTTCTGTGAACATTCTGAAGGAATTTCCTATCCAAATTCTACTCTCATCAAGATTCAACTCAAATATTTCTTGAAACCTTATCTAGTCTCTCACAATGGAAATTAGCTTTCTTTGGTCTATCATTAATAAACTTTTTTGGAATATCTCAGTTTATTGTAATAAGCTATTGTTTTCTTGTTATTTTTAACACTTTTAAAAAAAAAATTTGGAGACAGAGTCTCACTCTGTCACCCAGGCTGGAGTGCAGTGGCATAATGTCAGCTCACTGCAACCCCCACCTTTTGGGTTCAAGTGATTCTCGTGCCTCCATCTCTCGAGTAGCTGGAGTTATAGGCATGCACCACCATGCCCAGCTAATTTTTGTATTTTTAATAGAGATGGGGTTTTGCCATGTTGGCCAGGCTGGTCTTGAACTCCTGGCCTCAAGTGATCCACCCTCCTTGGCCTCCCAAAGGGCTAGGATTACAGGTGTGAGCCACTGCGCCTGGACTATTTTTAGCATTCTATATTTGTACAGCAGGCTGCATCAAGTAAAGTTCGATGTCCTGAACAAACACCCAAATCCTCTCATCCAGTGTTTGTCTGAGGCACTCCTGGTCAAATCATTCCTAGAGTATTGGGTTTAGTTTGGGTCCTCTTTCTGAGGGACGTTGACAAACCAGAGTAGGGAAACGGCAATGACCAGAAGGGTGGAGCCTGGAAACCATGCTGTCCAAAGAACCAAGGGAAAATCTGAGGCTGTTCAGGCCGCAGCAGCAGTGCCCAAAGTGTGTTCCCATAAAATTACACTTCCCCAACAATTTCTGTGTTAACTTTTTATATTATTGGTCATTTAATTTTTCATCTTTCATACTAGACTTTATGCTCTGGGAAATCAGCAATCATTTTTATCTGCTGTAGTGATCCCAGCACATATCACAAAGCCTGGTGCAATTTGGGTGCTTCATCAGTATTTGTTGAATGAATGAATGAAGTGATAAATTTTCTATTGCACTATAATTATGTGTGGTGTTAAGGTGAAATTGGGAGAAATAAGATTTTTGTGGTCAAATGGGTTTGGAAAGCGCTTGCTGTAGTGCAGGTAGATGGGTTTTCTTACTGCTAGAATGCTCACAGTTTCAAGAGAACAAAAGTGTATTTTCAAGACAGAATTAGAATATACTCTATTTTCTAAGTGTATTTCACCATGGAATACTCTTTTTTTTCCCATCACAAAGCATCCTATGGCAATGCTGTCCGTAAAAAAAGGACAGGGGATATGATAGGGGACTTTAAATACTTGAAGGGCTATTGTTTATAAAGAAAGAAAAAGGACCAGTGAGCAGAAATTGTAATGGTGCATTTTTTGATTTTGCACAAAGATCTGGCTAAAAATAAAAGCAGTACAAAAATGGAATAGACAGGCTCCTAAGGCAGTGAATTCTGTGTCCCTGTTTAAACAGCTTTAACCAGAAGCTGAACACTCCTGGGGAGAGTTGCAGGAGCTGAATTATCCTTAGACTAGAAAATTGTATTAGGTGACCTCCAAAGTCCCTTCCAAAGCCAAAGTTGTAGTATTCTGTATTTTCTCTTTCTCCTTTTTGCAAGTTTCTTGCCAAGAAGACGTTGTTGTCTCCTCAATGCCCATATCCCCTCCTCTAGTGCTTTGTTTCATAGTAGACATTTAATAAGAATTTGCATATTACTTGATTGGTCTTTATGTTGTTACAGAAATTAAAGAAATGTAATGGAGACATATTGGCTGTAACATAGAAAACTTCTGTGTAAAACTAGTTTTCTTATAATTAGAAAAGAGACAACCTTAATAGGAAGCCTGTCTTGTGGAAATACGTAGAAACATTCGATTTAAGGGTATGGTATAATTGCTGATGCTATCTTTCTATATTTCTTTCCTCACAACCTCAAATCCAGAATCCTCACTCCCATTTTATTGGCGAACCTTGACTTATAACAAATTAGTTGTAATCATGTGGATGGCTTTGTTGTGAAATTTGAAAGCATATTGAATGATTCAGACATCATAAGCTAATTATCTGCTACTGTTAGACTGAATATAGAGGGATAGTCTTTTATCTGGATTCTGCTATTTATGTGTTTCTGTTATTTGGCTTGCCATCTGGCCAAACAATAACATGTTGGGAAGTTAGAAAGTATGCAGAGGTTGAGTCCTTTGGTACCAAACCCAGGCTAGTGCTGTGTGCTTCAGGCTTTCTTATAGGACTCTTCTTAATTCAAGTTTCAACTCTGCTTGCTGTTGTTGTCTGTGTATCTTGCAATTTGTTTTTATTAAGCTATCTAGAGTTGGCTTTTGTTATATGCTACTAAATGAACAGTAACAAATGTAATGTGTTTAGATGAAAAACATGGACATTGCAGGTATGAGAAATAAGAGCCTAGAGCTGTGCTTTCCAATAGAAGTATAATGCAAACCATAGATGTAACTTTAAAATTTCTAGTAACCACTTTCAAAAAGTTAAAAAAGGTGAAATTAACTTCAGCAATACCTTTAATTCAACATGCTATATTCAAAATTGTATCATTTCAACATAAAATTATTGTAAAACTTGAGGTGTTTACATACATTCTTTTTTATTCATAGCATATCGATTTGTATGGTAACATTTCATCAGAGATAATTGCTATCTACGTAGATTTCATAAAACTTACAGTGAAAAAAGTAGATTCACTTAAGTTGTTCCAAATGCACTAAAAAGTTTTTCAACAGCCCAAATGATTATTGACAAATAATTTACATTCAGTCTCTTGCTCACACTAGCCACGTTTTAAAGCTGCCCAATTGGACACTGCAGGTCTAATCCTCACCTCTAATTGATCATCAAATGGAAGACTCAGACCTCTCTACAGACCCAGGTTTCCATTACTTCCCCAACCCCCCACCGTTTCCTCCTCTAAACTTTCACCTTCCACCATGCTTTACTGTCAGGATCCAGCCTGGAAAGTGGAGCACCTTATGTGGTAGGAAGAATTGCCGACAGTCAGGATTTCATATAGAGGATACATTACGCAGCTGTTAGTGGGCCAAAAGAGCATAAAGGCAAAACTGAGATAATAATAAAAAATAGCTACCACCCTTGGAACTGAAGAAAACTAAAGGAATGGCCCCAAATTAAGAGCTGGGAATGAAAGCCCCATCCAGTCGGTGTTCAGGTTTCTGTTGAGTCACCGTACCCATGCTGCGGAGGCTGGTCTGAAAGTGGCTCAGAAGCTGGCTGTAGTCACATGCTGATGCTAGACCCACAGACCCTGCTGGAGTGACTCTGACAGGAACATGTTGGAATAATAGGAAAGAAGTCCTTTTCGCCTCCTCCCGCTTTCTGGTTTTATTTTTGCTCCTTGCATCATCCGGGCTTAACAGGAAGCCAGTATGCAGAGCTCCGGCCTGGGCTTCATAGAGCAAAGGATAGAAGCATGAACTTAGAGCTGAGAAAAAAAACAGGTAAATAGCTGGCATAGACATCCCTGGAAACTCTCACCCCTCCACTGCAGGAGCAACCCTTAACTTGCACGGCTAACTCAGTTCCAGCAGAGGGCTCTGACTGCTGTCTTCCCACTACTTTGATGGTACCCAGTTAGAGCCCTTTGGGAAGAAGGCCTTCTTGGGTGTATTGGAGTTTTGAGAGTAGATCTCACTGTCTGGGTCAAGACTAACATAAGTCAAGAGTTCAGCTCAAACGAACCGGGCTGGTATTGTGTTTGGGCCCCGGCGAGGGAATATTTTTGTTATGCTGATTCACCTATGACCAATTCCATTTTTAGAGACAGCTTTATTTTCGCAAATGGTTAGTGCCTGGAGCCTAACTATGTCTCATAGCCTATCTGGATTTTGCTGTACAGTCCCACGAACGGGCACAAAGGGGACTTTTAGTCTTCATCGTGTCCTTTCTATGGGAGGAGGCAATCACCTTTCTTTCTCTTTAAAAATGGCTTTGAAAATACTCGTTTTATGACAGTGCAGAGCACTCTAAAGAGATTTGCAATGTATCTCTCATTCTTGAAGGTAAGACTCTAGAGTAGCTGTGCTTCTTTTCTAAGAGGGAGATAGATGGAGCGAGGAGGTGCTCTGATGAGGCTACAGCAACTAGGTGCAGTCCAATGGATGAGCAAATTACGATGAAGCCCTAGTTCCGGGCCTTGACTCCAATGCTCCATTTCCCCATTCACATTCAAAGGCAAGTGGGATTATTTTTGTAAGAAAGATGTATTTGTAGACTTAATGCTGCATATGTTTGAACTCTTTCCAAAACGATGTATTCATCAACGCTTAAAACATTTTGAAAGCTCTGTGTAATGGGAGGCCGCATTAGCCATTTCCTGGCAATGCAATGTGTTTGTGTTTGGGTTACAGTTCAGTTCTTGGCTTCCTCATCACACAGCAGTTGGAATGAGTCTTTGAATTAGCATGAAATGACACGGTTTATTTTGTTTAGTCGATTTGGTCTTTACAGAGCTGGTGCTCATTGCTCCTGAGCCTGTTGTGAGCATTCGACTCTGATAGGCTGGAGGCGAAGAAAGGAGAAATCCCGACGATAGTTTTGACTCTGGGTTTCTCATTAAAAAGGAAAACAGCCAATTCCCCTGCCACCCTCTGTTCCTGCCACAAAACAAAAATCAAGCCATGGCAAGAATCTATACAGAAGAATAAAACTCTCATGAAAGAGAATCCTTTGTGTTTGATTGTAGTATGCTCTCTCTCCTGCCCGAGCCTATAAAGGTAGAAAAACAAAATTAAGCTCTACATTTTCTGGCTTTGCCTACAATTTTACCAAAAAAAGCCAACATAGGTGAATTAGAATTTCCCCCTTTGGGATGTGGAAATAATCAAGACATAAATTACAGGGAAGTTAATGAACTCACATCCTGTAGTATTCGACACTCAAGGTTTTGCTCTTTATTTGGAATCCTCTTAACACTTAGAATCCCTTCCTTCAAGCAAGTTTCTGGCAGATGTTTTATTGTTCCTGTTGTTTGTCTTCTGAGGCTCTACATTAGGTTAAAATATCACAAATAGCTGCTATTATAGTGAAAGTCACAGAAGCTATAATTCTTCGTGACAGGCAGAGGAAATGTGACATGTCTAGGAAACCGTGTCACTGATGTTAACACTCAGATCTTCAGGCAAATGTTTAATGACAGACTCAGCATGCTGCACAAAGTTTGTTATCTACCAAGCAAAAGGTTACACTCGCAGGAAACTATAAATACTATTTGGAAAATGTCTCTAGACAATGATGGGTTCTTTCTCCTCCTCTTCACCTCTTAATCTGTAATTGTAGGATAAATATCACATCTAAGACAAATCAGACAGATCTTCTTTCTTACCGTTCGTGTTTGTATATCCAATTATCTTATTTCCAGGCAGCATCCAGGGCACTGAGCGAAACAATCTTTCTGGGTTTTAATCTGATGTTGGTTTAGACATTTGAGTCCTTCAAAATCTTGTAAAGTGTGGTCATTGGGAGTAGTATATAAATGTTGGCAGGATTACCCAATTACCTGCTAGTGATCTCACAGCAAAGTCACTAATATTATATATCCAACAATAAAAAATCCCCCCAAAACAAGTATTTCATGATATAATTACATAAAACTTTAGTGTTGTCTAACTTGGAATTTCTGAAACACAGCACTGTAGACACGTTGGGCTGGATAATACCTTGCAGGGAGCTGTCATGTGTATGGCAGGAGGCTTAGCAGCATCACTGGATCCACCCTGTAGATACTTGTTGTACCCCATCTACTACAGTTGTGACAATCAAATATGTCTTCAGATATTGCCAGATGTCCCCTGAAGGGCAAAATCATTCCTTGTTGAAAACCGTGATGAAACTCTAGTCCCTTTCTACTTCTCTTTCCAGTCTCCAAAGTAGTGATTTCAAATGGATACATAAAATTTGTCATGCCATCTTGTAGGCCAAGTATACAGTTCTCAATACTGTCCAAAAAGGTCTTGCATACATATGTATGTTTTTCTGCTCAAGACATTCACAGGGTATTATCTGTGGTGATAAAAGGAAAACTTCAGCCGAATTAAATTTAAAAGATTTAATTGAGCAATGAACGATTGGTGGATCGTGAAGCCTTCAGAATCACAGTAGATTCACAGAGACTCCAGTCCAGCCATGTGTTAGAAGAAGATTTATAGACAAAAAAAGGGAAATGACTTACAGAAATTGGAAGTGAGATACAGAATGGCTAGATTGGTTACAGATTGGCATTTGCCTTATTTGAACACAGTTTGAATGCTCAGCAGTGGATGAATGGTGGAAGTATGGCTGCTGGGATTGGCCAAGACTCAACTACTGTTATAGGCATATACTCCTAAGTTAGGTTTTAGTCTTGTCTGTCTATTAAGCTAGGTTGCAGTTTGTCCACAAGGACTCAGATATAGAAGTAGGAAGTCCTTCTCAGGCCATCTTTAGTTTGCTTTAACAGTGGTTCTTAATGTGGCACATATACACCATGGAATACTATGCAGCCATAAAAAGGGATGAGTTAGTGTCCTTTGTAGGGACATGGATGCAGCTGGAAACCATCATTCTCAGCAAACTATCACAAGAACAGAAAACCAAACACCGCATGTTCTCACTCACAGGTGGGAATTGAACAATGAGAACACTTGGATACAGGAAGGGGAACATCACATACCAGGGCCTATCATGGTGTGAGGAGAGGGGGGAGGGATAGCATTAGGAGATATACCTAATGTAAATGACGAGTTAATGGTTGCAGCACACCCACATGGCACATGTATACATATGTAACAAACCTGCACGTTGTGCACATGTACCCTGGAACATAAAGTATAATTAAAAAAAAAAAGGAAAAAAAAGAATTGGAAAAAAAAAAAACCAGTGGTTCTTACTGCATTCCACCAATTACTATAGGTACAAATGTATGTTTGCAGTCACCCTTCCTATATACACAGCTGGTATTCAATATGATAAAAAAGAGAAATAATAGATTTTTTTTTCTAGATCACTCCTCGTTTAGAACTCTCATTATTTTGTTTGCTTTTTCTTCATTTTTTTTTAATAATGAAAGAAAAAAATGACTAGGAAAGTATAAAGATAGATAATTAAAATAGCCCAAATTT
>NW_016803844.1:1315653-1329404 GCF_001698545.2 Rhinopithecus bieti
TTTTTTTTAATAATGAAAGAAAAAAATGACTAGGAAAGTATAAAGATAGATAATTAAAATAGCCCAAATTTCATCCCCAGAAGTAATAATTCTTAACCATGTGGTTCATTTTCTCCCAGTATTTTCTGTGCATTTTATTTAGTGCTAAAAAACTAATGTTATATTCTAGGCATTTTTCTTATGAAAGATTTTTAGAAGCATTATCTTAATGGCTCCTCTTGCAGAAAATAAGACCACCATTTAAGAATGTAAGATGCTATATACAGGAAGAGCATTGCAGGAGGAAGACAGTAAAGAGGAAAATTGCCTTGTGTCAAGCAGGGGAGTTGAGATCTGGTGAGAAGGATCTTTTACACTCATATGGGGGAGGTGAGACCTCTTATGCACAACAGGAGAAAGAAAGGTGAATCTCTTACTCATAAATTAGCTAACTTCAAAAAACCTACATATAAAGGGGGCTGGTCACACAGGCTTGAAAGGTGTCCCAGAGATTTGTCTGTAAAACATTAAAGACCTGGCTTTTTGTTTTCTTTCTCTAAATACTTACAAGTAGCACTCACTTGTTATGGAGGAGCTGATTTCTTCCTCATTCTGTATTATTCCATTTTGTAAAGTAACTAATTTTACTATTTATAGTTTTAAATAGTACATTCCTTAATTCAACTGATATTATGAAGCCCCTGCCAAAAGCAAGGCTCTGTGCTAGGTACTGAGGGCTGAATGGTGACCACAGAGAACAAGGTCTCCGGTCTCAAAGTGCTTACAGGTCACTGGGGGAATCAGGCAACCACCAAGTAAACAATGAATAAACAACATGTGCCCACCTGGGGAAAGATGTCTATGTTGCAGATTTTAATGCCGATATGATAGTGTTTTTTAACATCTCAGTCTAGTTCTTCCTTGTCTTAGACCCCTCCATTTTTGAATGGTTTCTCTAGGTTTCATAAGTGCAGTGTCTTTAGGTGGAAATAAAAAACAGATGTTATTGTTACTTTTTTTTCAGTCCATTTAGAAAGTTTATTGCAGAGGAGGTCAGTTTCTGAGTTCTCTTCTTTTGCACTTATCTTTTACATTGTAAATTTTTTTCATAGGCCTCATGACTCTTCTCATTCTTACTAGAAAGTCCTCTTAGATTGTCCTCTAATTGGCTATTAAAAATCACCTTTTATTCTATTTTATTTGATGCATATATTTAATCTATATATTTTATTTTATATATTTATTTTATTCATTTATCCATCTTATTTTATTTATATGCAACTGAGCTTCTGAATTTTAAAGGTGTGGCTTGATGAGCTTTTTTTTTTTGAGACGGAGTCTCGTTCTGCCGCCCAGGCTGGAGTGTGGTGGCGTGATCTCTGCTCACTTGCAAGCTCCGCCCGCCGGGTTCACGCCATTCTCCTGCCTCAGCCTGCTACCACGCCTGGCTAATTTTTTGTATTATTAGTAGAGATGGAATTTTACTGTGTTAGCCAGGATGGTCTCCATCTCCTGACCTTGTGATCCACCCGCCTTGGCCTCCCAAAGTGGGATTACAGGCGTGAGCCACCGCACTTGGCCGGCTTGATGAGTTTTTACAAACATAAGCAATTGTGTTAATCACCACCACACTTGTGATACAGAACATCCTCATCATTCCATAAAGTTCTCTTCATCCTTCTGCAGTAAGTTCCCTCTCTCTCCCCTAACAACTTATGATCTGCTTCTTATCACTATGGTTTTGCTTTCCCTATAAATTTATGTGAATGTAATAATAGTTTATAGCTGTTTGTGTCTATTTCCTTCACTCAGCATAATTCATTTGAGATGTATTCATGTGGTTGTGTGTATGAGCAGTTTATTCCTTTTCATTGCTGAGTAGTAGTCTATTATATGAGTATACCACAATTTGTTTATTCATTCACCAGTTGGTAGACATTTAGATTGGTTCCAGTTATTGGCTACTATGAATAAAGCTGCTATGAACATTTGAATATGACTATTTGTGTGGACATTTATTTTCATTTCTCTTAGGTTGGGGCAGCAGAACATTGGACCCCCCAAAGATACCCATTCCTTAATCTGGGAAAGTGTGAATATGTTACAAAGTATGACAAAATGGAATTAAGACTGTAGATGTAATCAAGGTTGCTAATGAACTGACCTTAAAGTGAGGAGTCTGTCCTATATTCCAGCTGGGTCAATCTAATCACATAAATTATTAAAAGTGGAGGGCCTATTATCCTTAGCAAACTAACACAGAAACAGAAAACCAAAAACTGCATGTTTTCACTTCTAAGTGGGAGCTAAATGATGAGAACACGTGGGCACAAAGAAGGGAACAACAGACACTGGGGCCTATGGGAGGGTGGTGGGTGCAAGGAGGGAGAGGATCAGCAAAAATAATGAATGGACACTGGGCTTAATATCTGAGTGATGAAATAATCTGTACAACAAACCCCCATGATACATGTTAACCTATGTTACAAACCTGCACATTCTGTACATGTATCACTGAACTTAAAAGTTTATTTATTTATTTTTTTTAAGTAGAGGGCCTTCCCTGCTACTGTAGAGAGACAGAGATGGCTCCTTGAGAAGGACATTGCTAGCTTTGAAATGAAGATAGAAGGGACAAGGAATACAGGCATTCTCTGGAAGCTAAAAAAGTCAAGAAAATGGGTTTTCCCCTCGAAACCCCAGAAAGAAATTCAGCCCACTAACACCTTGATTTTAGCCCAGTGGGAGCTGTGCTTGCACTTGTGATTTACAGAACTGTATGATAATACAGTTGGGTTGTTTTAAGCTACTGAATTTGTAGCAATTTGTAACAGTAGTCATAGAGACGAATATATGGGTCTAGTGGGATGGCTGGGTCATGTGAAAAGTGTGTGTTTAACTTTATACAAACCTACCAAACTGTTTTCCAAAGTGGCTGTACTTTTACTGACTTTTTAAAAAGTAGGATTAGGCTGGGTTCTAAACATAGATATGTTTCTCTACCAGTGTTTATTTATAGAAAGACTTCCAGATCCAGAATCTAGAGAAAGGAAAAAAGCAGGAGATGCCCATCTGTTTGTCTATCAGTCTGGGAGATTTGGGAGAGTGCTGAATAAGAGCCATAGCCGTGAGGCTTTCACAAGGCCATTTCCACAGGTAGTATTTCCAGAGAAAGGTTCTGTCATGCCTGTTTCTCTGATTGGTGGGCTCATATTGCCATAGAGGCCAGAGGAAGCAAAAGGGCTAGACTTCTCCATCACCCTTTTCATTCCCTTTGAGCTCACCCTCGTTCCAACACTTGCTACTGCAAGTATTGGCATTGGTGGTATACAACAGTGCCTATTTCTACTAATGGGGGTCATTCTCTTTTGCCAGTTTAGACCACAGGAACTGCATCTAATTGAAATTCATCCAAATTTCTAGTTTATATGTGAAGCTACTCCTGATTTGCAACAAGGGTGAAAATTTTTCTCTCTAAGTATTTTTCTGGCCATTTCAGCATGAATTTTGAAGAATCCTAGTATTAAAGAAAAAACATATTCATGCCTCTTGTTAAAGGGAGTAGGGAAGACTTTATTCAAAGGAGACTACTATAATGGAAGTTTTGCAGTAGGGGAGACAGATGAGGCCCACTCCAAATGCAACATGGACAAGTAAGGAATTATAGTCAAGGAATAGGGTTGGGGTCAGTGGATGGAAAATTACTAAGAGGAAATTTCAGGAGTGAGGGAGGATTCTAGCTAACCCAGCTTGACAGGATGCTTGATGAACACAGGCCAGGGTGATCAGATATCAAGGATGGGGCATGAGAAATTTGATCATGTATCAAGAGGGGAGAATTTTTGCTAAAATGACCTGGCCTGATTCTTGCTAAAACTGGACTAAGGGAACCAAGGACAGAGCCGTGGTTGGAGCACGGTTGAAAAGAGAATTTAGGGCTGGACACTTGTGGCTCATGCCTATAATCCCAGCGCTTTGAGAGGTCAAGGCAGGTGGATCACTTGAGGTCAGAAGTTTGAGGCCAGCCTGACCAACATGGTGAAACCCCATCTCTACTAAAAATACAAAAATTAGCCAGGTGTGGTGGTACACACTTGTAGTCTCAGGTACTTGGGAGGCTGAGGCACGAGAATCACTTAAATCCAGGAGGTGGAGCTTGCAGTGAGCTGAGATTACACCACTGCACTCCAGCCTGGGTGACAGAGCAAGACTCTGTCTCAAAAAGAGAGACTTTGTCGCTACTGGGCAACTGTGCTCAAGCTGGTACCTTGGTCTTTGATAATTATTTTTAAGATACAGTGTCACATATTTAAGAGATTTTTGGAAAAGACAATTGTCCTTGCTATTAATTTTTAAAACTGTGAAAGACATGAATTTTACATAGTCAATATAAGGGAAAATATGATCAGGAAAATATATATTAGCCAAGCTAATATAAAAACAGTACCTATTGTCTGTAATCCAAACAATCCTTATGAACTGTGTAAGAAAATCATGACAGGTAGAAAAGCAACTTTGTTACAGAATTGCTGTTAATTAGCTTGAATTTGAAAGATGAAGCCCTATGATTTGAGAATTTTACTCTTCTTGTTCTTCCATTTTTCAGAAAAGCAGTTTTCAATTTTTTATGAAAAGCCCCATTTCCAGATCGTGGGCCAATGGTGGAGTGAATTTGAAGAGGGGCTGGGAAGATCTTGTACATGTTGTGTTGTGTCACCAAAAAGGTGTCAGGGTGGCGGAGTGCTCCAAGTGAGGCCAGCATTGTCCCTGTGGGAGTCCCACCTGCTCTGCAATCTTGCCTGTCATGTGTTCTTGATGTGGACAGGATTCTGAAGTGCTTTGGTGGCCATTATCATGGCTGTGTCTGATTTTCTGAATCATGCATGGCAATGACATCCAGATGGGCTCTGTTCCTCAGGTTCCATTTCTGGAGCACGGATGTATTTGCTAACATCTATTGCGGGCGTGTTATCTTCCACAAACAGCACATGTTACGTTGCCTAAAGGGATGGCAGCCTGGGCTTCTCGGCCCTCCATGAAGCATGGCAGAATTCCAACGGCACATCTGCAGACAGACTTACATATGTTAAAGTACCTATTTTCATACCCAATAAATCGTCAGCGGGATGGAGTCACATCGCATAAACCTTTCAGTGGCTACCGATGCTTTTAGGACAACCAAAATCTTCAGCACAGCCAACAAGGCTCTCTGATATGATAGAGTGTGACACTAACGCCATTTTTCCTCAATAGAAGGTTTTAGATACAGTTTATCTATCCTTGTGCACGCAAACCCCAACACTCTCTCCGTTGGCTCCTGCCATCCAACCAGTGATTTCTATAACAGGGTTACAACAGAGGTTATGAGGGCCTTCAGGATGGCTCTTAAACAAGCTGCAGGGAAATCATAGTGACTTATGTTAGTGGAGAATTTTTTGAGGTAGTCATACCTGTCTTCCAAATCTTTACCTCTCAAAGTTAACAAAAACAAACAAACAAACAAACAAACAAACAAACAAACAAAACATCCACTGTGAACCCCCCCACGTTTTCCCAGTCCTTGCTGGAGAATTCATCCCTGTTTGGTAGGCATCAATGCTACATTTCAGCCGTACCATACAGAAATGAAAATGCAGGCTGGGGCTCTGCTCTCCCTAACCTGGTGCTTTGTGTTCACACTCGGTAAACACTGAAGTTCAATCACATTCCTCTCTGCAGAACATAGTCAATTAAGCTTCTGCTAGTGATTGTGTATTCGGATTGTACACAACAGACTGTCCTTTTTCTTGAAGGTTTAAGAGAAAAATTAAACAGTTTCCAAAGTTTCTAAAATTTAAACTCAGCTAATGGGCTTACTAGCCATAATTGAGTTGGTGGGTCCTAAGCCAGATAAGGACCACTAATTGTTCAGTGCTTTTATGTTAATTAAATTATTTTCACATTAGGAAAGCTTGCTATTTACAAAGTATTATTAATGTACCATGCCCTTTGTCCTCACCCCTGCTTTTAGATGCCTATAACTTGAACCTCTTAATAAAACAAGTCTAAGCCCTGAAATATACTATCGTTTGTTATTGTTATTTTAAAATACTGAGCTTTCCTGAAATAAACTGGCAAATATTCTATTTGATTTTATCTTTTATTTTTGAGCTGAACATGTTATTTGGAAATAAAAAAACAAAGCAGATTAAAAAGAAAACAGTTGAAAATCTATCCCTTATCACTAGTTTCTTGGGGAAATTTATCTAACATTATTTTCCTTTTAGTATGCTTGTTGTAATCCATTTATTTTCTTTTCACTGCTTGTCAAGACTTCATTCTGAAACAGCACTCTTCCCATGATTATATTTCTGAATCCTTTGAGATCTCTGACTAAATTGTGTGGAACATGTGCTGCTGTAAGATTTCATTGAAATGTATAAAGAATAAGGGATTTTGTTTTCTTAAATTCCCTTTAGTATATAAAATATTTGGTGAGTTGCTGATATCTTTATTTAAACTTCTTAAAAAATAGACTATGATTTATTTTTTATTTTTATGCTTGATATCTCTAACTATGATTTTTAATTGGCATTATTACATAAAGGAGAATGTACCATAACATTGTGACCTTCTGTTCTTCCTGGTTATTTACGGTATTCCTTGGTGAGTATTCCATTTTAGATCCAGCAGGCAATAACTGGTGATTGTTCTGAATACCTGCTTTGATGATTTGAAATAACATTAGAATCATGACTAGTATATTCTATCATCCTACCCTGCCCCCAACACACATATGTTCACCCTAGGAGAGGAGAGCAAGCCAACTGGGAAAGGAGAACGAAGGCAGAAATCTGAGTAGCTAGAGCCAAATGTTTTTAATCTGCACATGGCTATGGTAGGACAAAATCTGCACTGCCTACTTAATCCATTCTGGGCTCACAATCCCCCAAATTCTTATAAGAATGGGACTTGCTTTGATGATACACTTGCAAGTGGTGTTATCAGAAAACTGTATTGGAAACAGGATGGTTGTGTAAGGTGAACATTAATGCTATTATGTTTGCCTTGGCACTAACCTGAGAAACTTGTATAATGTGGCTTATAAACCATCTCTCTTGACTATGAGGAAGACCTCGTGAGGACAAGCCTGGTAAAGAAGTACCAGCTAGGGATTGGAGTAGCTGTGCCGGGGGAATCAGGAAATGCACCACAAGGGCCACTGGCAATGAAAATATAAAATAGGTTTTATTGAGGAAAAATTTATAAGTAGAGAAGTAGCAGGGTGCACACAACTCCTCAAAAACTCAGTATACCATGGCTTGTGCTGGACAGGGGAGGACTGCATGTATCATGGCTGATGTGTCATGGAGAGGAATCCTGTACCTGTAATACTGCATATACATAGGGACTGCAGGAGCAAGTTATATCTATGCCATTGTGTAATCCCAGATGCTCCTAGATCAGAGAAATGGTTTTATTTGAAAGAGGAACCTTCTAGAATCCAGTGATTTCTATTAGACTGTTCTCTGTTAAGCCAGCTCTCTCCTAAACTACCAAACCAGAGGAGGAAATGAACCTCTAGGGTTATCAGATTCTCTCTCCTCTGAGTGATGTGCAATGAAACATCAGGACATTATTTCTTAGGACAAGAAAGTGGAGACGAAATCAGTAAAAGAACAGAATACTACAGAGACAATGAACCTAGGGACATTGATGAAACTGCAAAGAATCAAAACCAGGATGAGAGAGAGTGCATGTGCTGGTGTGATATGATTGTGTATATGTGTGTGTGCACCCAGCACTATACCCCTAGGAACACCACATGGAAACTCTAAACAAAGTATTAGAGGGCCGGGCGTGGTGGCTCATGCCTGTAATCCCAGCACTTTGGGAGACCGAGGTGGGCGGATCACAAGGTCAGGAGATCGAGACCATCCTGGCTAACACAGTGAAACCCCGTCTCTACTAAAAAAAAAAAAAAAAAAAATTAGCCGGGCGTAGTGGCAGGTGCCTGTAGTCTCAGCTTCTTGGAAGGCTGAAGTAGGAGAATGGCGTAAACCCAGGAGGCGGAGCTTGCAGTGAACCGAGATTGCACCACTGCACTCCAGCCTGGGCAATAGAGCTAGATTCCATCTCAAAACAAACAAACAAACAAACAAACAAACAAACAAACAAACAAACAAGAAAACACAGCAAAGTATTAGATTGGTGCAAAATTAATTGCAAGCAAAAACCACAATTAATTTTGCACCAAACTAATATATAACATTACTTTTATCAACCAACTTTCAAAAAGTTAGGCTCATAACTCAAAAGTTATGTTAAAAATAAAAAAAATAAGCAGGGTGGGGAGAGGAGTGCTATTTTAATTATAAGTGGAAATAATTGAAGGTACGACCACATTCAGCTACCTCTTGCCTCCAGAGAAATTCAGAATCCTACTAGAAAGTTTACAGTGCTCAACTTAGTTTCTACCATAGGCACAAAAGTACAGTAAAACCAGATCAGAGAAGCATGTTTTGATTACTTATACAATACAAGAAGACTCCTGTGTATTTATTGCATTATTTCTGGAAAAAAATGGAGTTTTGCCTGATACTCTGCAGAACGTGAAAGGAGACAAATGCCCTGGTTTCATTTTTGACGTGCCAGCAAATGCTCTAAGAGCAACAGAGTTAATGCTGCCATAGAGTGAAGAGCTGATATAGCCCCTGGAGAAATGTTGGAAGTGGAGCTGATGCCTCCATTTCTCAGCTCCAGATTCCTGCAGGACAGTTGGAGTCTGGCCACTCCTTAGCCTCCCTGTCACAGTCATAACTCTTGCTGGTTACATTAAAAAACATTTCCAATAACACACTTCCTAGAAGAAAAGATAAATGTCCAAAGGCAAAAAGAAAGTAAAATAAAATATCAAAAAGTGGGGGTGGATTGAGGAAAAGGATTAAAAGAGGGAAGAGGGAGTGCCACATTCTTCAGGTCTACCCAGGACATCGTTCCTGGTTTATGATTCTTTCTCTGTTGAACCACAAAGAAAAAAATGTATTAGGACTCTGAATTCCAGGCTATATTGTCTGTCAAAGGATTTACCAGTTAGAGAACCAATTAATTTTCTGCTCCCACAGCTCATGAGGCTATAAAAATAGGATCTTATATGGCCTTTGAAATGTTGGGAAATACGCTTTCTTCTTAAGAAGAGAATTGAAACCTGCTTTTATCTTTTCAAAAGGAAAAAAAAAAGAGCAACATTCTGTGGCTTTCATGGTTTTCTTTCAGACTCTGTTCCAAGATCTGTGGCTTTAGTGTGTATGCGTAAGTGCACACACACTCACACACACCACGTGCATATTTGCACACATCAATGCAGAAGTGGTTTGCTGTAGAGTTAATGTAGATATTTTCTCCTTCCAAGCAAGTGATTATGTCCTTTCTTCCACGGTCAGATGGATGATTTGAACAGCTTGGAAGGGCAAGGGCAAGAAAAGCCTTGATTTATCTGCTGCCGAACTGATTTAGACAAATGCAAGAAGATGATACATCACTGAATTAGGGCAAGCAGGACAATAATGAGAACCTAAATAAAGTGACAAGTGCACACTAAAATCTATATTACCACTAAATAAGCAGGCATACATGTATACACTGTACCTTATTTTATGTTATAGAGTGGTACTCATCATGTTTCAGAATAGTTTAATGAATGCTTTAAATCTGTAATTAGTAGGGCTTTTGCATTCTCACGAGATATTGGCATTGTGGTGAACTATCCAATAAATATGATACAGAAATTCAGAGCCTCTACATGGAACTATTGTCAGAGGAAAGAGTCAGAGAAACTGAGCAAGTATTCAATCTAGCAGGAGCAAATTTCAAAACTATGCTATCCTTGCAGTACAGAAAAAAAAAAAAAAAAAAATGTCCCATATACCCTCAACATGAAACGAAAGGAAATAGGAACAACAGAGGAACAAAAGTTGCTGTCTCCTTGCATTTTGTCGTATTGATTGTGTCTGCCAATCAGATATTCTATTCTATTTGTTTTTCAAGAATTCCTGCAAGTGATCTGAGATGGAGGTGAGTTCCCAGAGTAAGTAACTGAAAAAAGAAAGCAGGGTTCCAATGAAACCTAGAGGCAACTGTGAAGTGGTGGAAGAATGTTATTACAGGTTCACATGAGGCCTGAGGAGTTGGATGCAGGCTGAGAGGTTTGTAGCAGTCAGCCCCAGCCAGTCCTACCTGGACTGTCACATTATTAATGGCTCAGGGAATGTCTCATTTTTGTTTGAATTTGACAGCAAGATGCCTTTAGATTTCTTCCCTTGCCCATTAAGTCAAGGTGCAGTTTTGCTTTAGAAATTTCAGAATCGAGTTTTCCAACGCTTCTTTTCTGATGCATTGGGTTAAATATGGATGTTAAAAATAAAAAAAAAATCTTTCATTCAAATGACCCCATGTTAGTTATATTCACACCCTTGTTTTGTATTTGTCACCTGCTTTCTTGTTGTGCTGAGTGTTACCCTTAGGTTGACCTAGCTGTTTGTGTACACCGAGGTACTGCTAGATACATAGCTGAAATGAATTTTAAAAGAAGAAAAAAGACATTGGAGGCTACAAACTAAAAAGAATTCTATGCAAATGACCTTACACAATTATATTTAAAATCAACATACTAGAAGGTCAGTAAATATTATTCCTCAAGACATTTCGAGCAATTACCTAATACTGGGTGAATAGTATTTCAATACCTCATGTGGTGTACTTGATAGTCTTTATTTTTACAAAAGATTCATTGTTAAATGTGTTTTTGGGTCAGCTTTGATATTTATCAAACATACTGGCCTCTGCTCTTTACGGATCCTGCTGTGCCCGGCTAGACTGGTTACTTTTGCCCTGGTTCCTGAGAATGGCTGGATAAAACATCATAGTAGAGGACTGGGTATACAGTCTATAACATCTTTAGTGGAGTGATCTAAACCTTGACGTTCAAACCTTGGATAAGATGGTAGCTTCATCAATAGTCAGGGTCCACCCAAAGCACTGTTGTGAAAATAGGTAATTTCTTTCATTCCTTTTTTCCTCTTTAGATGCCAAATGACTCTATGGCATCCTGCTGGTATTCTCTCTGGACTGGCTTCCCCCTTTTACTCTTTTACTTGTCTCCAAATGAAAACTGGAATTCATTTTGTCCTTGTGACTCATTAGCTGATCTGATTGATCAATGTATGTAAATTTTTTCTTTTTCCTTTTGTGAGATGGAGTTTCGCTCTTGTTGCCCAGGCTGGAGTGCAATGGCGTAATCTCGGCTCACTGCAATCTCTGCCTCCCAGGCTCAAGCAACTCTCTCGCCTACTCCTCCCAAGTAGCTGGGATTGCAGGCACCTTCCACCACATCCAGCTAATTTTTATATTTTTAGTAGAGACAGGGTTTCACCATGATGGCCAGGTTGGTCTCAAACTCCTGACCTCAGGTGATCCACCCACCTCAGCCTCCCTAAGTGCTGGGATTACAAATGTGAGCCACTGCGCCTGGCCTGTATGTGAAGTTTTTAACCCTTTGACAAAGGGTTACATATCAATTTTAACCTGCTCTTCCAGATCACTTCATATTTCAGCCAATGCCTTCCATGTCTAAATCTGAAGCAGTAAATAACAGTGGAGATACTAAATGACCAGGTGTAGCAGACCCAGAGCTACTTGGACCCCTGCTGGAAAGATTCCAAAACTTTATCCTGAAAACTCAGAATTTGTAAAAAAAATTAAAAAGACAGTGATATCTATTTATTTTTCAGTTTAAATGGTGAAAATATGTGCCCTCAGGATCTAGAATATGCTTTTCATGTATAATGTTTCCTTTTCCACATTTTTTTTAGTAAATACTAGAACTAATGAATCCAAATGGTAAATAGTTTTAACAGTACAGGAGAGTATCAAATAGAAAAGTAATCTCCTTGTCTCTCTACTCCCTGTCCCTATACTTACTTCCCAGAGGCAACTGTGTTGGGAAATATTTGTTTTTAGAGTTTCTGGAGGTTCTCTCTTAAGTTGAAATAATATTTTTATGCCTCTATTTCTTGATTCATCAATTTATCAACATTATATTTTGACTTTCCTATGAAAATGGGGAATTTAGTGCACTTATGTCACCTTTCATCTAGCGTTTCCCATCTATTTCCTGATTTTTATTTTTGTACATTATTTCTAATTTCTTTTTTTTTTTTTTTTTTTTTTTTTTGGTGAGATGGAGATTTACTCTTATTGCCCAGGCTGGAGTGCAATGGCGCGATCTCAGCTCAACGCATCCTCTGCCTCCCAGGTTCAAGCGATTTTCCTGCCTCAGCCTCCCAAGTAGCTGGGATTACAGGCATGTGTCACCACGCTCGGCTTTTTTGTATTTTTAGTAGAGACGGGGTTTCACTGTATTGCCCAGGCTGATCTTGAACTCCTAACCTCAGGTGATCCGCCCGCCTCGGCCTCCCAAAGTGCTGGGATTACAGGCGTGAGCCGCTGAGCCTGGTCATTATTTACAACATTTACATTCTGTTCTGCAGTTCTGTACTTACAAACAAATCTTTTATATTCTGTCTAATTCTATGGTTCTCAAATAAACAAAATAATTAACATTCTTAATATTATAATTATGTAACTTATTTACTACAGAACTAAGTAGAACATTGGATGCAGGTGGACGGTGAAATAATTAAGCAAGTTAGATTTTTGCTACTGGAAGTGAAATTTTCAAAGTTTGACAAGGGAATTTGTCTCGTTTTCTGCTTCACTTTCTTCACTATTTTTGTGTCAAGATTTCTCTGGTTCTTCATATACTATGTCGTTTCTTTGTGAGATGCTGTTTATTTTTTAAACTTTTGCTGGTATATATTTTTTTTTTTTTTTTTTTTCAAATGTCGAACATGAATTGTAAGCTTTGGGATATTCTGCATCAAAAAAACATTTTAAAACAATGCTCACACTTCGTTCATAATTTGGCTGTTGTATGAAAAATTCAAGAGAACTTTCATCTCTGGACTTTGCTTCTTATCTTTTAGTTTTGACTATGGCTTCTTCCTTTGCAGTTAGCCTGTTTTTTCTTTTTTTTTTTTTTTCTTTTTGGAAATTTCTTAGATCTATAGTTTACTCTGCCTTGATTTTTTTTTTTTTTTTTATTATACTTTAAGTTCTAGGGTACATGTGCATAACGTGCAGGTTTGTTACATATGTATACTTGTGCCATCAACTCATCAGCACCCATCAATTCGTCATTTACATCAGGTATAACTCCCAATGCAATCCCTCCCCCCTCCCCCCTCCCCATGACAGGCTCCGATGTGTGATGTTCCCCTTCCCGAGTCCAAGTGATGTCATTGTTCAGTTCCCACCTATGAGTGAGAACATGCGGTGTTTGATTTTCTGTTCTTGTGATAGTTTGCTAAGAATGATGGTTTCCAGTTGCATCCATGTCCCTACAAAGGATGCAAACTCATCCTTTTTTATGGCTGCATAATATTCCATGGTGTATATATGCCACATTTTCTTAATCCAGTCTGTCACAGATGGACATTTGGGTTGATTCCAAGTTTTGCTATTGTGAATAGTGCTGCAATAAACATACGTGTGCATGTGTCTTTATAGCAGCATGATTTATAATCCTTTGGGCATATACCCAGTAGTGGGATGGCTGGGTCATATGGTACATCTAGTTCTAGATCCTTGAGGAATCGCCATACTGTTTTCCATAATGGTTGAACTACTTTACACTCCCACCAACAGTGTAAAAGTGTTCCTATTTCTCCACATCC
>NW_016803844.1:1334667-1380706 GCF_001698545.2 Rhinopithecus bieti
TGGGACCCTCCCGGCCAGGTGTGGGTATAATCTCCTGGTGTGCCCGTTTGCTTAAAGTGCAGTATTGGGGTGGGAATTACCCGATTTTCCAGGTGTTGTGTGTCTCAGTTCCCCTGGCTAGGAAAAGGGATTCCCTTCCCCCTTGCGCTTCCCAGGTGAGGCAATGCTTCGCCCTGCTTCAGCTCTGGCTGGTTGGGCTGCAGCAGCTGACCAGCACCAATTGTCCGGCACTCCCCAGTGAGATGACCCCACTACCTCAGTTGAAAATGCAGAAATCACCGGTCTTCTGGGTCGCTCGCGCTGGGAGTTGGAGACTGGAGCTGTTCCTATTTGGCCATCTTGCTCCCAGAAAACCCTTGAAATTTTAATAGTAGTTGGCCTGTTGCGTGAATCTTAAGACCTTTGCCTTTTCAACTAAGGCAAATCTGCTTTTATTATTTCTTTTATGTGTTCATAGTTTTCCCAATACCATTATCTGTTTTGTGTTTATGGAGCTTATCAAATGAATAGTAAACATTTAAAATGTATCACCCTTTATCCTTTTCTCTTACATTTTCTACTATCTTGTCTTTTTTCTCCATTCTAGAGGATTTCTTCAACTTTATTTCATGTATCTCCAACTCTGTGACTATCTTCATATTATCATTTAGCACATTCATTACTTTAAGTTGGCCATCAAATTTCTAATTTTTTAAGCTCTTGGATTATTCCTTTTTTGTGGCAGCTTATTCTTATATTAAGGATAAAATATCGTCTTGAATATTGTTTAGGATATCAATTAAATATTTTAAAAGTCTGTTTTTTCCATAGGTGAAATGACTCCACTAGAAGTCAATGTTTTTTGTTTTTGTTGTACATCCTGGTCTTTGTCCTCCTATTCTTTTGGATCTCCCTGGGTGTTAGACACTCTTTTGTTTATTTATTTTCGCGAATGGAGAACTGTGTGATTAGTGTGGGTGGATGTGGGCGGCTGCTCGCCAGCAGGTCTTGCTTCTGAAGAGACCTGGCAGTGGAGTCTGTGTAGTTGGGGGCACACATTAGTACAGTAGTTTTCCTTGTGGGTCCCCTGAATGGGGGAACTTGACTCTTGGAATGGAGTGCTTTAGTCGGCTTCACTCCCAAGCTGCCTTTCCTTTCCCATTTTGTGTCATTAGGTTTCATTATTATCTCTACTGGAGGTCCAGAGTCACCTCAGACTTGGCATCTTTCTTAGGACCCAGCTCCCTTGCCAAGCACCCTGACTTCCTCTTCAGGCAGATGACATACCTTTTTTTGTTAGAGCTCACTTCTTGGGCTTCTAGAGTTCACTTCTGAGGGCAAAATCCCAATTTTGTTTCATTTTGTCGCTAATCAGTTAATTCTTTTATGCTTTTTTTTTTCCTCTGCCATTTCAAGGGAACATGGAGGAAGAGAGTCAAAAGATGAGTACACAAGTCTGTCATTTCCTGACCTGCGCCTCCCCTCTCCTTACTGTGATACTGGCCCGAATTAAACGAAGACTAACCAATAAAATGGGCAATTATTTCACCTGAAATGAAATTACCACTAAAATTAACAAAATGCAAATTATTAATTAGCTTTTATACACTTTATGAAAACTCACTTTAGCTCCAGAGAGCACAGACATCTGAATGTCAGACTTAAGCTCTTTGATGTACAGGCCCATATTTAGGACATGGAAATGTCCCGAAGTCTCCACATTTAGGGACAGAGAAAGGAGGCTATCAGGGAAAATTGGCAGAGCCTCTCACCCTTCATAGAAGCATGCACGTCTCTCTTATATCCCCTTTAACATGAACTTCCAACTCTTCTTTCATCAAGTCTTAAATTTCACCACTCTAATGTCACAGAATGGTGAGGTGTAGACAGGACAACCGTAAGTCAGTATTCTTACATTTTTACTTTATTACTATGAGACCAACCACTGACCTGTAGAGTACAGAGAAATACATTTTATATTGCTGAAGAAACTTTGAATGCACCCTTGAACCTAAAATAAAAGTTTAAAAGAAAACTGTAAGAGATTTTGCACTGAGAGATGATATACTTTTTAAAGATGTAGATCACGGTGTCTGACCTTTTGGCCCATTGAAAGAAGAATTGTCTTGGGCCAAACATAAAATACACTAATAATGGCTGATTGAGCTAAAAAAAAAGGTCAGTGCATAATTTTTGTGTATTCAATCACCACAGATTAGCAAAAAGTTCCCCTCATTCAAAGGGTTGGACATTGCTGAAGCTGAAGAGAGTCAGGAAATATGTACCTGAAAGGCACATGGAAGAGACCTATTACCTGCACAGTATTTTATGTATTGTGATGTGAAGACCCCAGGTGTCCATTTATATCACTTATTCACTCATTTGACAAGCATTTTGAGTGCCTGTTCTGTGCCAGGCACTGTGTCACAGAGTGAGGGTACAGTGATGGTGAGGAAGACAACGTGTTTGCAGAGTAAGGAACTTAATTGTGTTGTGAGTTTGATGAGAAACCTTGGACAGTGTGGAGGAGAGGAGTGATATGTGACAGGATTTGCACTTTCAAATGAATGTCTGGCTGTGGGTTGGAGAACTGTCTATGGGAAGCTGATTTACGAAAGTAGAACACATTGGCTCCGGGCTTGCTCAGAGGCCTGTATAAATCTTCGCCCCATCTTTGCCACCCTCTTCTCTTGGTTTCTCCGTTTACTATCAGTACATAAGACTCTAGATGTAGTAGAAATGATGAAATGTGCACACACGGCAGAGAAATTCGGTATATTTGCCACTTGGTGTATCGCTTTCTGGAGGTGAAGCCCTCTTCCAGAAGTGTATTAATTGACTACAGAGAAGAAAGAGCAGGAGCATTTTATCACATTGCGTAGGAATGGAGAGGGCCAGGCACTAGAAGGTGCTCTGTAGGGGCAGCGCAGGCTGTCAGGATGACTTCAGCAGTGTGAGTCAGCTTTCCTAATGACAGGAGCAGGACCTCCTTGGCCAAGGTGTCCAGTGTGGTGAGGCTTGGGGCCCAGCTCTCTGTCAAGGAAGATGGTGCTATTTATTTCCTGTGCTTGGCAGTTGCAGGGAACTCCTTTGAGCAAAATATCTTAGAGGCATAAGGTAATAAGATAAGGAAAAGCAACAGAGGCATTACTAGGACCACAGCTGGGGCAGAGGCAGACCCTCCCAGAGATGAAAAGAGCAGATGGGGCTCTCCCAATAACATCCTTGGTGCAGAAAACTGCCGGTGTGTGACCTTGGGGAACCAAGGATGGATCCCATCTCCTCTTTTCCAACAGCCTTTTAACTCAGTTTCATGACGCAAACCCATGATAAGGCTAATAAAAAAGGAATTTCCTT
This sequence comes from Rhinopithecus bieti, assembly GCF_001698545.2. Classification (NCBI taxonomy): domain Eukaryota; kingdom Metazoa; phylum Chordata; class Mammalia; order Primates; family Cercopithecidae; genus Rhinopithecus; species Rhinopithecus bieti. The sequence continues at coordinate 1,338,004 of NW_016803844.1, forward strand.
TGTAGAGGTTGACTCATTCCCAGTTCTAGTCCCACTGAACTCTTTGCTGGTCAGACCTACATGTTTAGTTCTGGACATCACATGGAACCTTGATGAAATTTTTAAAAATGATAAACCAAAGTTATCTTGATTTTCAACAGTCCGAGGTTCCCTCTTGAACCACAGCTTCTCTGCTCCAAATCACTGATGATCATTGATTCAGCTGAAGAGAAAAGAACAGCCTACAACAGTGAGAAAAATATTTTTCAATTTCAAGACTCAAATTTGATTTTTCTTGAAATTATAAAGAAATAATAATCTTGAAAGCCAGGCTGTGTTGAGACACAGAGGGATTTCCCATTTTCTAAAGTTTCCCTTATATATCAAGTGTCAGGCATGGCAGTCTGCACATAGAGCTATAGGAGAAGCCAAACCTTGGGAGGTGGAGGATAAGACAGAGCAAAAGTTCCTGCCATGCTCTCATTTATACAGTGCAGAGCAGAAGAACAACATTGGTGGGGAGGTGGCTAGATTGATGGGCCTAAAATAGTGCCCTTCATTGCCTTCTTCCTGCTGCAGTCTGAATCATGTACACAGAGAGTCCTGCCTTTTCCCCTGGGGTAGTGGAGAAGGGCTGGGAAGCCCATGCATTAGGTAGGTTCAGAGTTCAGGTGGAAGAGAGAACACAGCCAGGACTTTGCAACTGTAAGCTGTAGGGAAAACATTTTCTTTCTTTCTTTTTTTTTTTTTTTTTTTTTTTAGCAGTAGGTCATTGCACAATGTCTAGAGATGTCAGGGAGGATGAGGGTACCCCAGTACCAACCCAGAGGACCTGAGATTAGATGGACGGGGACATCTCAAGAGAGGACAGGGATGACCCAGGGTACCGAATGAGATCAGAGGCCCTTTTGCATTCCCACTGCCATTAGGATACATAAGCTGCCTCTGAATTTACAAACCATTTTGGGAAGTGTGGGGGAAGGGGGTTGAGAGTGGAGAAACACTCTTATGAAGAGTTTAAATTTCGAACTGATTGAATATTGGCCTGAAGGAAACTATAGGCCTTTCTGTTATAACTCCATGCAAAAAACTTTGCAATCTGTAAAACTGCTCAGGAAGAGTAGCAAGCTTCGTAGCAAAATAAGTTTAGGGGCAAACTATTCAAAAATAGATGTGACTGGGTAACGAGAGCACTAACCAAGCAATCATGTGGATCTCAGGGATAACACGGACTGGTGGGCAGGCAGACAAATCAGTGGCTTTGGGTTGCTTCAGGGCATCACATGTCTGAGAAACAGGAGTGCAAATACATGGGGTTGCTGTTCTGAGACAAGACAGGTGGAAGGGGAGTTCTGAGCTTGGGGAAGATGCTGGTTTATTTATTTATTTATGTATTTATTTAGAGACAGAGTCTTGCTCTGTCGCCCAGGCTGGGGTGCAGTGGTGCCATCGTGGCTCACTGCAGCCTCTGCCTCCCAGGTTCAAGCAATTCTCCTGCCTCAGCCTCCTGAGTAGCTGGAATTACAGGCCCATGCCACCATGCCTGGCTAATTTTTTGTATTTTTAGGAGAGATGGAGTTTCATCATATTGACCAGGCTGGTCTTGAACTCCTGACCTCAAGTGATCTGCCTGCCTTGGCCTCCCAAAGTGCTGTGATCACAGGCATGAGCCACTGTTCCCCACCAGGAAGATGCTTATTTAAAAAAACCCACAATTCTTTAATAGGTGCCCCTTTTTGATTTTCTTAAAATGCAGATTAAAAGGCTCCAGTCTGCACAAGTGTCAAACTGAGGCATTGTCCTTTCCTGCTGATGGATATGATGCTTTCCTGCTAATTCCTCTTCCCTTGCCTAGTGAAAACCACATATAAACCAAAGCAACTTCTGCATTATACTGACATCATCTTTCTGTTGGTCAATTGTGTGTGAGTGATTTTGGTGTTATAGAAACAGGTGTAGCAGAACAATGTGTACTTTAAATTGGAAGTTTAATTTATCTGGAAAGTTTAATTTTTCTCACATGATCATGATAATAACGATTTTAAAAAAAGCATATCTGGGTCAAAATCCATGAATTTCTATCCAGCCACACACATATTCAAAAGGGCAGGGACTAAGCAGAGGGCAGTGTGAGAAAGCAGCCGGGAGGATGAAGGACCTGGAGTGCCTTAGCTGAGGAAAAGGTGTCTGACCTGTTTAGCCTCAAGAGAAACGAATAAGCAAAGATGCGACAGCTGTCTCCAAATATTTGAAGGGTTATTGTTTTGAAGGATGAGTTGTCTTATATGATGTTGCCGTAGAGCAGTGACTTTTTTTTAAGTTGAGAAAGTCTTTTTTTTCCCCCAAGCACAATCACTGATGGAACCACACCAGAGCCCCTCCCCCAAATCCCCACTTTGTCTCTGAGGCACTTCAGATTGAATTCCAGGAATCCATAAAATATAGTTCAATAAGTCACTGCTATAGAGTGACAAGTGAGTCACTTGCTATAGAGAAAAGAGCAAGGATCAGCAGAAAGAAAGTTACTCAAGACACATCCTAACGCTATGGAGAGAATACCTTTATAACTGAGTCATTCTATTCTATTCTATTCTATTCTATTCTATCCTATCCTATCCTATCCTATCCTATCCTATCCTATCCTATCCTATCCTACTCCCCCTCTCCTGGCATTTAAACCTGCCTTTCTAAACGGAAAAGCTTGATTAACTACCCTGTGTGAGACACCCTGAGATGTATTTTTCTCACCTCTAACTCTTGCTCCAGCTTCTTCAAAATTCTTTTGGTTTTATCCTGGGCATCCCCACAGTGTCTCACATATTGCCAGGTGGCTTGGGGGTTTTATTCATCTTCCTCTGTCACTGTCTTCCTCCCTCAGGTTTACCATGTCTGCCAGGCTTAGCCTTGTGCCTGACCTTTTTTTTTGGATGCCACTTCTGGGTCCAACTGGCACCTTTTTCTGCCCAGTGGGCACGCTTGCCTCTTCTGCAAGAACCATCATGCAATACTGCTGCTTCTGCAGAGAATCATTTCTCTTTGCAGGTAAGCATTTTTGGGACTTTTAGGAACAGCATCCCTTTGCTGGGCACCACCGTCTCCCACCAGATTCTTCCAGGTGCCAAAGAAGTTCTGTCGTGAATAGAAGAATGTTTGTTTTGTGTTATACCTGAGCCCTGATGTTATAAAGAATGTTTAGTCATACAGAAATGTTAGTTTTTACCTTACCTCTCTTTTTCCAGAGAATGTAGATATGAAACCAAAATTGCAGACATACCCAAGAGACTCACGTCAGAATGTGATCAGGACCATACCTGCTTTCTGATAACCAAGGCTTGTGTACTGGATCAAAACTATCATTCTTGGCTTTAAGAAGTCTTCTCAATTTTTTGTCCAAATACACATCAGAAAGGCTGACTCCATTGGTTTGCCAGATATTCCCAGGAATCTGAATAACTCATGTAAAAGCTCTAACACATAACTATAAAAAGCATACAGTTGCATTGTAGAAAATTTGGAAAATTCAAAAATGCACTCTTTATCCCATTACATGATAATATAGAGTGTGTGGAGAGAGGGAAACTAAATGTGAAATCATGTGAGATGAATATATATATTTTTTGTACACACATAATTTTGCATTTTACTTTGGTGATTCTCTTTATAACATTGACAGGATAGTTGTGTAGTTCTGCATGTGTTCTGGATTTGAGGTGATAGAATGATGGCTACACATTTTGACGCTATGACAGTGCTCAGATATTGGTGCCAGAGTGTAGTTTGTGTGGGAATATGCAGAGAGCATAAACATGGCAATCAGTGGGAGATAAAATTCCATTAAAATTTTTAATTACACATGGGTTACATTGTTCACATAAGTCGAAGAATCTTATAACTTCAAAAGCTGCATCTGATATGAATTTAAAATTATTCAAGGTACTTAGGCTATATTTTATTTACAAAAATATTTTTACTAAATAATGATTGGATGGGTACACACTCCTCCTGGCACTGAGAATACAGGCCAGGACATCAAGAGCATCTCCTCCCACCTCCAACCTCACTGTGGCCCTAGAAAGCAGGGGCAGCTCTTTCACTCACACTTCTGACACCTACTCATGTTATTCACTGTATTCATCCCATGACAAGAAAAGATTCTGCTGCATGTAATCTGGTGCCCACTAAGGAGGGTGGGCCCTGGTAACTGCATGGGTAAATTTGATGGGGGTAATGAGATGGGTTTGAAAAAGCTTACAGGACAAAATTGCTGTTCATTAAGAAGGTAGGGAGACTGAGATGAAAAGAGCCCAGATCAGACAAAGGAGAGAAAGATCTAGAAGGAAATTGGAGTGCAGAGCCAAATTTGCAAGAAAGCATGCAACTTGGAGGTAAGCTGATTGACTGGGAAACAGTTGGTATTGGGGCTTTTGGATTGAGGCTACGGAGTTGACACTCTCCATACTCCATTCCTTTCCAGAGGTCAGAGGAGCAATGTGTGCCCAACACTGATCACTGAATGGAACAAGAGAGGAGACAGGAAAGGGAAAGGTGCTGTGGCTTACAGGAGCCACCAGGCTCTCATTCGGCTGTCCTCCCCTCTTCCACTTTCTCACCTGCCTTCTTCTCCTCATCATACACTCTGCAATCTGAGCTTCCATCCCAATTGGAGGAGTAAACCTGCCACCTTGGCTCAAACATATTTTTCTTTAACTGTATTCTCTCTGCCTGGAGCATCTCCTCCCTTCATGCATTGTGTGTGCAGATGCCACTGCTTCTGGAATTGTTTCTGAGCCTGACTCAACCCTGACTGAGGTCAGTGCTCCTCTGCCACTGTGACTCTGTGGCTACTGCTGATTGGATGACCTGCTTCCTCCCCTAGGCCCTAAATGAAATTCTTTGCTGTCTGGGACAAACCATGCCTGTTCACCTTTTTATCTCAAAGTCTAGTGGAGTGCCCAATAAGAATTCAAGAAATATTTAATGGGTGGAAGAGTGAATGGATGAATGAACTGGTGAATACAGACCCTGGAGAGGCCTGGTTCTGTGGGCAAGGAAGGATGGCATGGCTAGCACTGAACTACCAAAAGTGCTGGGCCTCATGTATGCAGGTGCCTCTGCAGGGGCATGGAAAAGCTGGCACTTGGAGTATCGAAGAAGCCGGAGGCTAAGTCAAGCATCTGTGGCTGCTGGAGCATTGCCAGAAGGGACTAGAAACAGAAGGGATATCCCTTCTCTCCTCTTCCCATCTTCCAACCCCTCTGGTGCCTCTCATTAGCAGAACCTAATAGAGGGCCAGCTGGCAAGCTAGTCTAGGCCCAACATTGCAGAGTATAGCAGGACTTGGAGCTCAGAGAAAGTAGGCAAATAACTAGTCTTGTCTATCCTCTTGGTTAGTCAGCATCAGTCCCCATTGTTCTAACCAATTGTAAGAGCTCTGTGCTCTGCCTAATAAGATACAATTATCCTTCATACAAATGAAGACTGTATTGCCTTCTATCCCAAAGAGATTTCCTGTAACAATCATATGCATATCTGCATATCTATCTGAATACTCTGTAAACTAAAGATGAAGTTATAAACTTAATCACTAACAGTAGCTTAAGTAAAATAATAGGAGAAAGAAGGAGGGGGAAGAAACATGAATTAACATAAGCTATATATATGTATATATAGATACGCAAACACAAATTAAGCAAAGGTAGATATTCATAACAGTCACATTTCTGTAACTATTCATGAGGTCATCACTGATATCAATTCCTCTTCCACTGTCTATTTGTCTATTTGATGTTGCATTCATTGTAAGCTAGCAATTCAGCTTGTAGAGTCTCTCTCTCTCTCTCTTGTTTTTTAAGATACAGGCTTTTGCTCTGTTGCCCAGGTGCACACACCACATTCAGCTGATAGCTTCTTTTAAATTCTGCTTTTTAGAGATGGGGTCTCCCTGTGTTTCCCAGGCTGATCTCAAGCTCCAGGGCTCAAGCTGTCCTCTACCTCAGCTTTCCAAAGTGCTAGGATTACAGGTGTGAGCCACTGCACCCGGCCGAGACTTCTTATCTGAAAGCCCTCATTTTTGAAGGGGCCTGAATTCCCAGAGGTCTTGCATTTATCGAGTTGATATGGTTTTCCAAAATGTTGCACTGAGGAGTACTAAGAGACACCCTTAGAAGACCACAGGCTCTGTAACTAGTCTTCTCTGTCTTCTTGAGTGGCAGACCCCATTTTTAAAAATTCCTTTTCGGCCTTTTGGTTTAGTAGCATTAGAAGCTTCAAATGGTCATCTAAGCCTAAGTGGAATACTTTCTCTTTGTGAACGAAGATTCCTAAATCAACAGAGCCCAAAGGTGTAGAGACAGGTAACAAACATTATCTCAGTGGATTGCTAGTGTAGCTGTAGGAGAATCCATCCCCAAGTTCTACCCCTTGGTTCTGACTGTGGGATAAATTGCACCATGCATTGATCACTGGTTCAAAGCATGTATTTCACCCTATTGGATATAACCCCAACCTTTCAGGGTTTTCTCTTCCAATTGACCTTTAATTGGCCATTCTACCATTTGATCACAGTAGCTGCTTCTGGGAGATGTGGCACATGGTAAGACCACATACATGGGCCCATTGCTATACTTCTTTTGCCATGGAATAAATTCCTGGTTTAGAAGCAAATATTGTCTGGGATGCCATGATAATGAATAAGATGTAACATAAGTCCAAGGATAATGATATAGCAGAAACATAACAGGAAAGAGATATCTATACTCTAATGCATATACTTTATAATGAGCACATGTGGCTGCCCCTTATGATGAAGAGTTTCAATATGGGTAATCAGCTACCAGGTGGTTCTCTGGTTTCCTGGAAAAATGATAATATATTAATGCTCCCTTTTTGGTCTCTGCTCTTGGCAAGTTAGACACTCAGCAGTAGCAATTACCAGTTCAGTCTTAGAAAGTGTTACTCCCTGCTGCTAAGTTCCTCCACACACTCTGTGCCTGCCACTCTGGACCACGAGATGGCTGGGGAAGGTGACTTCCTGTCACAGAACATGTCACCGGGGTATCTGAATATTGAGAGTCTCTTCTGTAGCAGATATCCCCTGATGACCCCATTAGACCCTCATTTCATGAAATCATAAATAAAGTAACAATTGGAGCACCAGCATACTATAAAAACTCAGCAGTGGCTGCCTCTCTAGGCTGGGGTGATAGTGGGAGATGTTGCCGTTGTGATGAGGATGAAGGGATCCTGCAGTGGCAGAGCACAAGCACTAGCATTTAATTGCCGTTAAAAAGATATCATCAAGGTAGAAGTAGTTAATAGCAACAAGGATATATTGATACTCAGGATACTTAGATCTACAAGGTCTTTGGTGGTGGCTAGTCAATCAATCACCTGTCCATATAAATGAAAGAGATTGGCAGCCTGCCAGAGTATTACTTGATCTTTATAACTGGAAACATTCCTAGTCTAGTGGTTAGAAATCTGACTCGAGTTGTCACAATAGGGAGTCATAGCCTCTCACCTGGTTCTGTGCTCTAAGCCCATCCAAAGATACTGAACTTTTTTTCCATTCTGTTCTTTGTTGCATCCTCAGTCAATAGTAGGGGCTCATAAGTGTGTTTGGAATGAATGGATACATGAATGAATGATTGGATATAAAAGGATAGATGTAAGAAAAAAATGAGAATGAAAAACTAAGAGGATTTTTTTGATTCAATTTGAAGAATGGATTGAAGCCTCGACCTGAAGCTTTGCGTGCTGAGGAAGATGGTGACAGTATTAACAGAAATGGGAAATTCGGCAAAAGGAACTTACTAGAGATGGCAGAGAGTAAAAATATGAGAAATTCAACTTTTAAAGGTGAATCTGAGAATCAATGTGGTCTTTAGTAAAGACTTCAGAGGTCAGACACAGCGTCAGCTTTTAACTTATTATTTGGTCAAGGCCACCCATTTGGGTGGGGATCGTGGCCCCATCATGACATGTGCTAGAGACCATCCATATGACAGGCTCACCCCACCCCAGATTCCCACCCTGCTCCATGCTCATTACCTTCTGAACCTGCGCAGGTGTCTGAGTGGAGCAGTCAGACAGAAATGTTCACACAGAGTACTCTTTATTACCTCTGACAGACGCATTTTAGCCCCATCACTTCCAAACACAACTCCTGGAAGGCTGCCCAGAATTGTTGCCAGGTATCATTGCCATGGAAACCACAGACCACCCCACGAGAGTTAGAGGCACAAAAGCAAAAGCAGTGTAAGAACAGATTTTTTGGGGCTCTGGTCCCTCTGATTTCATACCTGACGGAACTGTATGTGTGTTCCCCTGGGAGACACAGGAGAAATGCATATAGGAAGAATTGGGTTATTAGTGGTTTTCAGGAACAGACTATCCAAGGAAAATACCTTTCAGAGAAGCAAGGGCACAAGTTACTCTCCAAAGCATAATAATGTTTTTCTTATTTTCCTCTAAATATAGAGCTATCACAGCTGGCACTTCTTTTGGCAAAGAATGAAGCAATATATATCCCTTGGGTTTTTGACATTGTAAACATAACTTTAGTAGAAATGACTTTTCTATTCTAGCCATTAACTCAACCATACCAAAATTACCTTGGCTCCCTTAAACTGAGGGTGGAGAGTGCCACTGATAATGGGCATTATCTAGCACAAGGATTTTTTGTTTCTCAGCTTGAAGCCAATGGAGGTATTATTATTGCTTTGTCCTCTTGAGTTGGGCAGTGTATTTATATGTTAGCATTCATGGAGCTGTACACCAAGGATATGCATATGACTATATGTAAGTTGTAGCTTGATGAAATATTGTCAGCACAAAAAAATGGAAAACAAAGTATTTAATCATTCAAAGCAAAAATTTTAGTTGCTGATTTTTTAAAAAGTGAGTTTATGTGGCTTCCTAGAATCATGCAACTTTAATTTTGAAATGTCAATTGCAGTATTAGAAACATTTTCTCAGAATTACTAAGGACATTCATTGTGCTAAGGGCTACACAAATATTTATTGAGCAATTACTTTGGGCTGGGGTTTAAATGTCTTTGCTTTTGGTCTATCCATTCCTCCTGCTTTTTGTGTGCCTAGCCAGGTATGCCTCTCCCACCCCAACCAAGTGTATCTGAATGTGGTCTGTACACAGGACTGCTTATCCAGCCACTGTTTCTTCCCTGTTGACTGGAGGGAAACTCTCATGATTCAACAGTAAAGTTCCAGATGAAATTCTGAGGCTGCTCAGTCATGTCAGTCAATCTCTTGCTCATTCATCAGTTTTCCTCCTTCCCTGGCAACTATCTCTGTCATTAGCATGACAATTCAAGCTACAAACTCCTGTTCATTTCTTCCCTTTCCCTGACCCCATTCTAAATCTCGTTTTGCTCTCATCTGCATCTCTGCTATCTGGTCAAGAGATAGCACCCAGTATGTAGTAAGGGGTAATTAATATTTGTGTATTATCTTCACTTGCTTCCATTGTTCTTCCTCTTCCCTTTACAACTGAAAGTTGGCTGTATATGTTTCTCAGTATCACAAAATTGAAGATTAATATCATTAAAAAAATGTTGAGAAACTGTAATATGTTATCCACTATGCTAAAGATACAACTCTAACAGCTCCTTCCCAGGCAGCTTATGTATGTTCTAATGAGTGAAATTCAGATAAAAAAGCAAATACAATAACTTAAAGTCATAATAAAAGTATGTAAGGAAACAAACAAGAAACTAAGACAAACAAATTTTAGGGTGATCGCAGAAGTACTTTTAGAAATAAAATTTCAGCTGAGACATGAGGTACGAGAAAGAGTTTGTCCATTTAAAGAGGGAGGAAAGAGCATTCCAGAAAGAAATAACATATGTGAGAGTCCTGAGGTGAGAGGTAGTATGGGTCTCTTCTAGAAATTGCATGACCACTGTTGTGGCTGGAGCTTGGCGAGTGTGGAGAAAGTGGTTTTGAGATGTAAGTCAGAGAGAAGAGGAGAGACAGAATCGTGCATTTGGAATAGGAATCCATGGAAGATTTCAGGGAGAGACTTATATGATCCAATTTCTATTATAATAAGTTCATCCTGGCAGGCAAGTGAAGAATGAGACAGGTAAGAGAGGAAGCAAAGGATACAAGTGAGGAAAATGCTGTTGTTGCCTCGGACGGAGATGACAGGCTGTAGTAAGGGAGTTGCAGTAGAGGTGAGCAGAGAACACAGACTTTAGATACATTCATATTATAAATTGAGGAGACTGGATGGCAGGAGTGAAGCAAATGAAAAACAGAATGTTCCCTATGTTTCCAACTTGAATTGAGTGGGAAATAGTACCAGTTACTGAGGAGAGAAAGATAGAGGAAGGGGAAGGGCAGTTTGGGGGACTTTTTTAGAAGTCTGTGAGACATCTGAGGCAAGGTATCAATGAGGCAATAAAAGGGAAATTCTAGAGTTCAAAGAAATGATCTAAGCTGGAGATATAAATGCGGGACTCATCAGTATACAGATGGTTTATGCATTGATGGGAAATGATCAAGTCATATAACATTTCAGCCTAAAGAGAAGTTTCCATTGGCTTCATGACATGAAGATCTCTGATGACATTGACAAAGGGGGTTTCAGTGGGACTGGGACAGGGGTTGGTGCCTGATGGCTTGGAGAGTGCATGGGAGATGAAGTAGAGAAAGCATCAGGAGACAGTTTTTTTCTCCCCAAAATTTGGCTGTGATGTGGAGAAATGTGTCACTGGATGGCAATGGATATGGGAATGTGTGTGTGTGTGCTTATGTGTGGGTGTGTGTGCTACATATTCTTTTTAAAAATGAGTGATACATGTACCAAGACAGATTAGGGAAAGTTAATGATGGGGGAAATGGAAGAAGCCAAGTTTTGAGGGATGTGTGCAAATGCCCTTTAACAGAAGTGGGGATACTTCCCCCATTGCAATGGGAGAAAGAGGATGAGTACATGTGTTATTAAGTTAGTAGTTTCAGGGTTGGCAGATGTGAGTGTTCAGATGCGATGTCTTCTTTTTCCTTAGAGTATAAGCAAGGTCATGAGCTGTGAGTGACTGTCAAATTGGGCTATGATAAATTTGACGAGAGTGAGCGAGATATATTGTGTAGTGAAGGGCAATGTGAGTCTACTAAAGATACGTGGTTGGTTTTTGTTTGCCTGGTTTTTTTGTTTGTTTTTGGCAGTACTGACCAGTTAACTACCTTTGTGGTTTTTTCCATTAACATTTGGCTTCTTAGGTATAGGCACAGAAAGGTGCAATGTAGGATTTATTCAGAAGTAGGATGTGGCAGATGACTGCAAAGTTATCAGAGGACATGGTGAGACGTTTGGAAGAATCCTAGAGGTAGAGGCTCCTGGAGTCTTGGTTTTCCCAGGCCTGAAGTTGGCAGCAGAGTCCTAGCCTTGGCACCAGAGATTTTCTAGGGTCAGGAGGAAGGACTTGCATTTTCCTAGCTTCTCTTATGTTTTCAGACCTTTGTTCTGCAGCTTTCCTGGCAGTTCTGAAACTGTTTAAATTAGAATTCCTTTACTCATACAGAACTTCATCTGTATGCCTCCCAAACTTCCCATCCATTCTCTGAGGACTGCAGCGCTTTTCCTGCAGTCTGCCACTTCTCTCCAGCCCCTGTCATTACCCTGGTTGACTTCAATGTCCTTTTTGATGACCTATTTAACAACTGAATCTCTCAGTTCCTTAAAATTATTTCATCTAAGAACTTTCTGGATTTTTTTTTACATTAATGAATTAATTTAATTTAATACCTGGAGACTTGTCACATATAAAATGACTCAATCTTTGAAATCATGAATTTTGAAATCCTTTTCTGCTTTCTTTTCTTTTGCAACCCATTCTTTAGCTTCATTTGACATCTGTTCTTGTGAGTCCTTGCTGTTCCTTTAGATTCTTTCTTTCTTCCCATCTGGATTTGTGAAAAATCACCCACCCAACACGCTCACCAATGTTCTTAGTTCCAATAACCTGGTGATTTCCAGTGGCACCTTTCTCATCCTGCACTCAGGAAAAACCTGCCATTCGTTGGCTGGTTTGTTATGCTTTCTTGCTCAGGGCTACAGAACGTGTTAGAGGAAAATCATGTAACAGTAGTAATTGCTTGAATTTCAGACGTGGTTTCCACACTCAGCTGGCTCCATGATGCTGCCCTCCTCTCCATTGTCTCTGTCCCTCTGCTTGTTCCTCTCTTGTTATCTCTTGGCTAGACCATTACAACAGTCTCTTCTCTATTCTCCTTTAGAGTTTCTATTTCTGATGTTATGTTATTTTCTTTTTCTGGAGATTCTTTTCCAAATTGCAGATTAGATCACTCATTTCCCTTCTTAAAAACTCCTGAGAGCCGACTAAGATTTAGACTATTAGGTAGAAGCTCTTTAGGGTTTCATTCAGGAATCGGGGGCCTTCATGATTTGCATCTAACCTACTTGTCTAGTCTGATCTCTCCTCATTTCTAACCCCCGCATTCCCCACTCCCACACACTACACCAGACCATTCTGTATTCACCCTCACACCGTTCCTCCTGCCTGGAGCAAAAGCTTCTTTCTTCTCCTCGTCTGTGGAACTCTTGTTTTAAGCTCTCAATCAAATGCCGTCTCACCTGGGGAGTCATCTGCACTTCTCAGTGTGAGACAAAGTAGCATAGGTAAGAAGGCATATTTGCTCGTTTATGCTTGCTGGCATGATTTCACAAAGGCTCTAACTCTGTGACCACATGCAGTTCTCTGGAGAGATGCTTTGTAGAGCAAACAGGATAGAGGACACAGTGCCCCACATCTCTTGCCTGAGTTACTATATTTCTTAAAAGATAAATGACCCTAGTTCTTGCCTTTTCCTACACATAAGATAATATCTGGCAAGGTTAGTGATTATGCCTCTATAATCTATAATGATATACTCTTACACCCAAATGTATATATCTATAACCAGATATACTCTTATACCCTTGATGTGATTCCTCTTTACTATAACTTCTGAACAAGTTTGATGTGATTCTACACATACTAAACCTTCGTTATCTATATAGCCCACTGCTAAAATAGAACCTCTGATAGAACCTCTCTAAAAGGCTGCTTCTGGGCTATAGGCCTCAGTCTATAGTCCCTTGCAGGACTTTTAAATAAAATTAACTTTAAATCTTTAAAAGCTTGATTTTTTAGCCATGCATGGTGGCCCATACCTGTAATTGCAGCACTTTGGGAGACTGAGGTGAGAGAATCACTTGAGGTCAGGAGTTTGAGACCAGCCTGGACAATATTGCAAGACCCCACCTCTACAAAAAAAAAAAAAAAAAAAAAAGAGGAAAAATAGTCTCATTTTTTTCCCTTTAGTTGATATCAGGTGAAAGAGTCACTCCTTCCTTTGTGTGCCCATGCATTTCACTTGCCACTAGAATTGCGCTTATTGCATTTGTTAGGTTTGTTTATGTATGTACCTGTTTTGTCTGCTCTGCTGCTTAACTCTGAGCTTAAAAACTTCTTGTCATCTCTCTATTCCTCAGAGTTTATCAACATGGTTGGTATATGGTAGTTACTCGATACATAGTTTTAGACTGAGTGATGAATGTATGTATAATACTTTGGGGGCCAATACAGAAAGTAGTAGAACTTAAGGACATAGTTCTGATTTCAAAAGACTAACATAGCAGAGACTCTATATCTACCCCTAAAACACGTAAGACTCTAAGACAGACTAGGATGCAGTGAAAGTAATGGTACAGAGAGTGGGTCCAGGAGGAACTCAGAGGGAGGGAAATTGTCTCTGTCTGCTTGGGCTGCCATAACAAAACACCATAGACTGAGGTAGCTTAAACAACAGACAGACATTTCCCACAGCTCTGGAGTCTGGAAGTCTGGGATAAGGGTGCCAGCGTTGTTGATTTCTGGTAATGGCTCTCTTCCAGGCTTAAAGACTTCTGCCTTCTATCTGTGTCTTTAATGGCAGAGAGGGGGTAAGCTCTCTGGTTTCTCTTCTTAGAAGGGCATAATTCCATCAGGAGGGCACCACCCTGTTGACCTCATCTAAATCTAATTATCTCTCAAGGGCCTCATCTCCATATTCCATGACATTGGGGGTTAGAGCTTTAACAAATAAATTTGGGGGGTGGGACCAGAAGACACAATTCAGTCCATAACAGAAGGTGAGTTTTGGGCACTGCTGATTTAGATTTGGAAACAAAGACTTGTTCATTCGGTGCCCTTCATTCCTGGACAGATCCCTTGAAAGACATCTCCCATGCTATCTCATTTCCTGGGATTATGTGAAACAAGATAATAGCTTCTGTGGACATTCCCAGAGGAATAATTTCACAAAGGGGAGCTTGTATCTCACTTCGCAAAGAAATGCTCCTTCTCTTGTTATTTTTAGGTTGGAATTTGAGCTGCAACATCCAAATATGTAGCAAGAATAAACATACAAACTGTATCTTAATGTATCTTGGATTTTGGATTTTCTTCTTTTTGCAATTTAGCAGTTTCCCTCTCTCTGCTTGGGGAGAAAGTAGGGCTGCTGCCAATAGCTGAGCAAAATGTAGAGAAATGTCACCCATACACACAGCTGTCTCTATTGCTTACTCTCAAATACAGAACTGGGGCTGACCTTACAAGAGAAAGGAGTTTGTATTCTGTGGCTCAAAGGTTACTGAGTAAACTCCTCCTCCTTTTTCTTGTCCATCTGTATCCACTGTTCACTTAATTTTTTTTAAACACTTCCTTGGGCCATTCCCATGTTAAATCTTTCCTTTCTGATGATAACAATGCTTATTCTTTCACTTTTTTTCTGTTTATAGAAGTAACAATGATAATTTATAGAAAATTTGGAAAATATAGAAAAGCATGAAGAGGCCAGGCGCGGTGGCTCACGCCTGTAATCCCAGTACTTTGGGAGGCCGAGGCAGGCAGATCATGAGATTAGGAGATTGAGACCATCCTGGCCAACATGAGGAAACCCCATCTCTACTAAAAATACAAATATTAGCTGGGAATGGTGGCACGTGCCTGTAGTCCCAGCTACTTGGAAGGCTGAGGCAGGAGAATCACTTGAACCTGGGAGGCAGAGGTTGCAGTGAGCCAAGGTCGCGCCACTGCACTCCAGCCTGTCAACAGAGCGAGACTCAACAACAACAACAACAACAACAAGCATAAAGAAAAATAAAAATCACTCACCATTTCATCATCCAGAAATAATGGGTGTTACCATTGGGTGTATTCCTTGTGGTCTTACATATCTGTGTGTATATATGTATGATTTTCTTCTGAAAATAAAAGGGTGTGGGCTCAAACTATATACACTTCTGTGTATTCTGCTTTTAGTCTCCTTTAATGCTTTCCCCAATGCCTTTGGAGAAAGGACTACTGTGGTCCAGCACTCAAAACCCTCATAACCATCTCCAGCTGCTTTACTGTCTTTATCCAAACTCTTTCACAGATGGATGGGTTGACTTACTTGACCCTCCCTGCCTCTGCTCTATTACTGCTCATCTAGAATTCCCTTCCTGTTCTCTCCATGTCCCAGAGTCCTGCCATATTTCTAAGCCTAGCCAAACCCCACCTTCTATGTGAAGTTTCCTTGGAAACAAATCTGTAAGTGATTTTCTTTTCTTCCAAATTCTTCCAGACTGCTCCCTCTGCCTGGTGCTTTCACCCAGATGGCTCAGTCTTTACATTTTTAAGGTGTTTGCTTTTCCAAAATAACTTCCTGAGACTTCGCAACTGTATTTTTATCCAAACACCTCTATCCCTCTGTTCTGCTTATTTTCCTTCAAAGCAGTTATCTTTATCTGATAGTTAATGTGTTTTGACTTTTAATTTTTTGATTGATTGATGGTCTTTCTCTTGCCACAAAACTGTAAGCTCCTTGAAAACAGAGTTTTTTCTTCTTTGCTGCTGTATCCCTAGACACTAGAATAGTGCCACATAGTAGGTGCTCCACAAGTGTTTAAGAGAAAGAAGACTGGGGTGAGACGGTATCTCATTGTGGCTTTGATTTGCATTTCTCTAATGATCAGTGGTGTTGGGCTTTTTCTGATATGTTTGTTGGTCATATGTATGTCTTCTTTTGAGAGGTGTCTGTTCATGTCCTTTGCCTACTTTTTAATGGGGTTGTTTCTTTTCTTCTTGTAAATTTAAGTTCTTTGTAGATGCTAGATGACCTTTGTCAGATGGATATATTTCAAAATTTTTCTCCCATTGTGTAGATTTTCTGTTCACTCTGATGATAGTTTCTTTTGCTATGCAGAAGTTCTTTAGTTTAATTAGATCCCATTTGTCAAATTTTGCTATTGCTTTTGGCATCTTCATCATGAAATCTTTGCCCATGCCTATGTCCTGAATGGTGTTGCCTAGATTTTCTTCTAGGGTTTTTATAGTTTTGGGTTTTACATTTAAGTCTTTATCCCATCTTGAGATGATTTTTGTATATAGTGTAAGGAAGGGATCTGCTTTCATTTTTCTGCATATGGCTAGCCAGTTCTCCCAGCACCATTTATTAAATAGGGAATCTTTTCCTCATTACTTGTTTCTGTCAGGTTTATTGAAGATCAGATAATTGTAGGTGTGTGGTCTGGTTTCTGGGTTCTTTATTCTGCTTCATTGGTCTATGTGTCTATTTTTGTACTAGTACCAAACTGTTTTGGTTACTGAAGCCTTGTAGTATAGTTTGAAGTCAGATAATGTGATGCCTCCAGCTTTTTTTTTTTTTTTTTCTGCATAATGTCTTGGCTATTTGGGCTCTTTTTTGGTTCCATATGAATTTTAAAATAGTTTTTTCTAATTACATGAAGAATGTCAGTGGTAGTTTAATGAAAATAGCATTGAATGTATAAATTGCTTTGGGGAGTACGACCATTTTCATTGTGTTGATTCTTCTTATCCATGAGCATGCTGGCAAGGTTGTGGAGAAAAAGGAATGCTTTTACACTGTTGGTGGGAGTGTAAATTAGCTCAACTGTTGTAGAAAACAATGTGGTCCTTGAAGACCTAGAGGCAGAAATACAATTTGACGCAGAAATCCCATTACTGAGTGTATACCAAAAGGAATATACATCATTCTATTATAAAGACACATGTACACATACAGCACTATTCACAGTAGTAGGTTGGAACCAACCTAAATGTCCATCAATGCTAGACTGGATAAAGAAAATGTGGTACATATATATACATCATGGAATACCATGCAGCCGTGAAAAAGAATGAGATCATGTCCTTTGCGGGGATGGAGTTGGAAGTCATTATCCTCAGCAAACTAACACAGGAAGAGAAAACCAAATACTGCATGTTCTGACTTATAAGTGGAGCTGAATGATGGGAACACACGGGCACTTGGGGGGAATACCACACACTGGGGCATGTCAGAGAGTAGGGGTTTGGAAAAGGAAGAACAACAAGAAGGATAGCCCATGGTTATGTTATCCTTAAGAGATAGTCCCATAGTTATCCTTAAGTGATAGCCCATAGTCATGGGCTTAATACCTAGGTGATGGGATGATCTGTGCAGCAAACCACCATGGCACATGTTAAACTATAATAAACCTGTAAATCCTGCACATGTATCCCTGAACTTAAAATATAAGTTGGAAAAAAAGAGAAAGAAGAAAGAAATTAGTGCTTGTCATTTGGAACTTAGTATAAATCACGTGGTATTTTTCATGAATGTACACATTACCTCCCATCAAGAACATGTGTACATATTATCTATTATCAAGAATGTAAACCTCTAAGGTATGGCCCATTTATATCTTCTATGTATCTCTTGTCCTTTAAGTTCTTTGTATAGTGTCTTGCATGTAGAGGGAATTACAGAATGTAAGCTCCATGAGAAGCTTCGATTTTGTCAGGAAATTTTGTTTTAATAAGTATCTTTATTTTTATAATTTGCTTATATGTGCCAAAGAGCATTCAGGAAAGAGAAACTAGAATGGAAAAGACTGGTTCTCTACAGGGGTGAGATAGAAAGAGGTGCAGAGCAGGGGAAGAGCAGTTGGGTTGACGAGGGAATGAAACCTCTGTGATTATGTATTTTTGGATAGCTTTGACTTACAGCCATAGTAATGTTTCATATACCTAAAAATAAACAACAATGAAAACCAACCAGGATGTGAGGGGAGCCCAAACTGGAATGCAAATACTAGCAAGACTATTGAAAATGAACAACATAACCACAATGAGGTGGTGCAAAAGAAAAAAAAACTAAACCCTAGTAACTGTGGAAGACGTATGTTGATTGGATACGGAGACTAAAGCAAAAAACAAAAAAACAAACTATGTGAATGCTGTAATCTTGTTAGCAAAAGTAAGTAGGTTCCTTTTCAAAAAGTTATGAACCAGCAATCCTGAAACTTCTTTATACCTATATTAGAATTGACTAATAAGTAAACAGATTATAGATGATGAAAATTAGGTTTTACTTTGTTAGAAAATAAGAAGTTATCAATAAGAAAAAGAGAAGTCTAAAATAAATTCTGTGGTGTTTGATTAAAATTAGATATCAGTACAAACTAATGATATTTACTATACACACACAGATGAAAATATAAATATAAATATAAATATATGTGGATGGGTGGGTGATATGTTTTGGCTCTGTGTCCCCACCCAAATCTCATCTCCAATTATAATCACCATGTGTTGAGGGAGGGACCTGGTCGGAGGAGATTGAACCATGGGAGTGGTTCACCCATGTTGTTCTCATGATAGTGAGGGAGTTCTCACCAGATCTGATGGGTTCAAAAGGGCAGTTTCCCCTGCATGCTCTCTCCTGACACCATGTAATACGTACCCTCTTTCCCCTTTACCTTCCACCATGATTGTAAATTTCCTGAGGCCTCTCCAGCAATGCAGAACTGTGAGTCAATTAAACCTCTTTCGTTTATGAATTACCCAGTCCCAGGTAGTATCTTTATAGCAGTGTGAGAATGGACTAATACAGAGAATTGGTACCTGCAGAGTGGAGTATTGCTATAAAGTTACTACCTAAAAATATGGAAGTGACTTTGGAACTGGGTAACAGGCAGAGGTTGGAACAGTGTGGAGGACTCAGAAGAAGATAGAGAGATATGGGCAAGTTTGGAACTACTGAAGACTTGTTGAATGGTTTTAAGCAAAATGCTGATAGTGATATGGACAATGAAGTCCAGGCTGAGGTGGTCTCAGATGGAGATGAGGAAATTATTGGAAACTAGAGTAAAGATCATTCATGCTATGCTTTAGCAACTGGTGGCACTTTGCCCCTACCCTAGAGATCTGTGGAACTTTGAACTTGAGAGAGATAATTTAGGGTATCTGGCAGAAGAAGTTTCTAAGCAGCAAAGCATTCAAGATGTGACCTGGTTTATTCTGAAAGTGTTCGGTTAAATATGTTCACAAAGAGAGTGTTTGAAATTGGAACTTATGTTTGAAAGGGAAGCAAAGCATAAAATTTCAGAAAATTTGCAGCCTGAGCATGTGATAGAAAAAAAAAAAAATTCGGGAGGAGAAATTTGCATAAGTAATGAGGAGCTGAATGTTAATAGTCAAGACAATGGAGAAAATGTCTCCAGGGCATATCAGAGACCTGTCATCACAGGTTCAGAGGCTTAGGAGGGAAAAATGACTTTGTGGGCTGGGCCCAGGGCCCAGGGCCCTACTGCTCTGTGAAGCCTCAGGACTTGGTGCCCTGCATCCCAGTCACTCCAGCTCCAGCTGTGGCTAAAAAAGGGCCAGTGTACGGCTCAAGTTGTTGCTTCAGAGGGTGCAAGCCACAGACCTTGGCAGCTTCCATGTGGTGTTGGGCCTGGGGTGTAGAGAACATAAGAGTTGAGTTTTGGGAGCCTCAGCCTAAATTTCAGAGGATGTATGGAAATGCCCAGATGTCTAAGAAGATCTCTGCTGCAGGGGTGCAGCTCTCATGGAGAACCTCTATCAGCACAATGTGGAGGGGAAATGTGGAGTTGGGGACCTCATGCAGAGTCCCCACTGGGGCTCTCCCTAGTAAAGCTGTGAGAAAAGGCCACTGTCCTCCAGACCCCAGAATAGTAGATCCACTGACAGCTTGCCCTCCTCGCCTGGAAAAGCCACAGCTACTCAATGCCATACCATGAAAGCAGCTGCATGGGGTGTACCCTACAGAGCCACAGGGGTGGAGTTGCCCAAGGCCATGGGAGCCCACCCTTGCATCAGCATGCCTTGGATGTGAGACATAAAATCAAAGGAGATTTTGGAAGTTTAAGATTTAATGACTGCCAGGCTGGGTTTTGAGCTTGCATAGGCCCTATGGCCTCTTTGTTTTGGCCATTTTTTTTTTTCCATTTGAAATGGGAACATTTATCCAATGCCTGTACCTGCTTTGTATCTTGGAAGTAACTACCTTGTTTTTGATTTTATGAGTTCATAGGCAGAAGGGACTTTCTTTGCCTCAGATGAGACTTTGGAGTTGGACTGTTCAGTTAATGTTGGAATGAGTTGAGACTTTGGTAGAGTGTTGGGAAGGCATGATTGGTTTTGAAATGTAAAAAGGACATAATATTTAGGAGAGCCCAGGGGCAAAATAATGTGGTTTGGCTCTGTGTGTCCACCCAAATCTCATCTCCCATTATAATCCCCATGTGTTGAGAGAGGGACCTGGCGGGAGGAGATTGAATTATGTGAGCAGTTCCCCCATGATGTTCTCATGATAATGAGGAAATTCTCACAATATCTGATGATTTTAAAAGTGGCAGTTTCCCCTGTGCACTCTCTCTCTCTTTCCTGCTGCCATGTAAGATGTGCCTTGCTTCTCCTTCACCTTCCGCCATGATTGTAAGTTTCCTGAGGCCTCTCCAGTCATGCAGAACTGTGAGTCAATTAAACCCCTTTTGTTTATGAATTGCCCAGTCTCAGATGGTATCTTTATAGCAGTATGAGAACAGGCTAATACAGTGGGCTAGAATATATATATTCATATCCTAGCTCTATCTACCAAGACAACCAAGAAACTCTAATGTTTAGCTGCTAAATATTGGTTTCTAAACACAAATCTTTAATAAAAGGAGCCATGGTGATAGCATTCTGGGAAGACAGTGCTGTAGGAAGCATCAGGAATCTGTCTCCCCACCTAGACAGCAGTTTCATTGACAGAATCTGGATGATGTAACTATTTTGGAACTCTGAAACCTATTGAAGGGTTGCAACTTCCTGGGGAAAGCTTGAATAGTAGGGAAATGGTAGTTAATTTCAGCCCTTAGCATAATGGCAGCTACCCATCCCCACATATTCCTGAAGCAGCTTGCACACTGTTCGCAGAAGTCAGAGTGGGCAAAAAAGACCCTGTCCTCTCAGAAGGAGAAGAGAGAGAACAGGGAAAAGAGAATATTTGAAGAAATAATGACTGAAAACTTCTCAAGTTTGATGAAAAACACAAATATAAACATCCAAGAATTTCAATAAATACCAAGAAAGATTAACTTAAAGAGACCTACACTGAGACACATTATAATCAAACTATCGAAAGACAAAGACAAAAAGGGAGTCTTGCAAACAGCAAGAGAGAACTGACTTGTTACATAAAAGAGATTCACAATATTATTAGCAGACTTCTCATCAGAAACTTTGGAGGCCAGAAGCCAGTATGCTGATATACTTAAAGTGCTAAAAGAATATAACTAACTGCCAATCTAGAACCCTATATCCAGCAAAATTGTTTTTCCAAAGTGAGGGAGAAGGTAAGACATTCCCAGATAAATCAAAGCTGAGAGATTTTGTTACCACTAGATCTGCCCTGCAGGAAATGATTAAGAGACTTATGCAGGGTGAAATGAAAGGACACTAGAAAGTAAGTTGAAGATGTATGAAGAAATCAAGATATCAATAAATAAAGCTAAATACATGTACAATTATAAAAGCTAGTATTATTGTAATAATAGTTTTTAACTCCACTCTTTACTTTATATGTGATTTAAGAAACTAATCTGTTTAAAAATTATCCTAAAAGATGTTATTATTGTAACTCTGATTTGTAACTCCACATCATTTTTTTTCCACATAATTTAAGAAACTAACACATTTAGAAAATTAGTTTTTATTTTGGAGCACAGAAGGTATAAAGATGTAATTTTGTGACATCAGCAACTGAAAGAGGTGGGACTGGAGCTGTAAAGGAGTGGTGTTTTCATACATTATTAAAATTAAGCTGGTATACATTCAAATTAGAGTGTTATAACTTTAAGAAGTTAAATGTAATCCCCATGGTAACCACAAAGAAAATTGCTATAAAACATACATAAAAGGAAATGAGAAAGGAATGTAAACAGTTTACTACAAAAAAATCAGCTAAACACAAAAGAAGACAGTAATGCAGGAAATGAGGTACAAAAAAAGCTATAAGCCATATAAAAAGCAAATAGCAAAATGACAGAAATCTCTCCTTATCCATAATTACTTTAAATGTAAATGGATGAAACTCTGTCTTAGTCCATTCCTGCTGCTATACCAAAATGTCACATACTGGTGACATTTTTGGTTTATAAATAATAGAAATTTATTTTTCAATATTCTAGAGACTGGGAAGTCCAAGATCAAGGCACCAGAAGATTCAGTGCCTGGTGAGGAGTTGCACCTTCTTGCTCCATCCTCATATGGCAGAAGGGGCAAAAAGAATGAACTCTCGCTGGCGCAGTGGCTCAAGCCTGTAATCCCAGCACTTTGGGAGGCTGAGACGGGCGGATCACGAGGTCAGGAGATCGAGACCATCCTGGCTAACACGGTGAAACCCCGTCTCTACTAAAAAAAATACAAAAAACTAGCCGGGCGAGGTGGCGGGCGCCTGTAGTCCCAGCTACTCGGGAGGCTGAGGCAGGAGAATGGCGTGAACCTGGGAGGCGGAACTTGTGGTGAGCTGAGATCTGGCCACTGCACTCCAGCCTGGGTGAAAAAGCGAGACTCCATCTCAAAAAAAAAACACAAAACAAAAAAAAGAATGAACTCTCTTTCTCAAGCCCTTTTATAAAGGTACTAATTCCATCCATGAGGGTGGAGCCCTTATGACCTAATCACACCCTAAAGGATCTACCTGTTAATATGATTGCACTGAGGACTAAGTTTCAGCATGAATCTTGGAGGGATACAAATTTCCAAACCATAGCACTCTTCAATTAAAAGACAGAAATGAGAAGAATGGATAAAAATACATGATCCAACTATATGCTTTCTACATGAGACTCACTTTAGATGCAAAGATACAAATAATTGAGAGTGAAAGATTAAAAAAAAACATATTCCATGCAAACAGTAACCAAAAAAATTAGTCCTGGCACTCTGAGAGGCTGAGGCAGACAGATTGCTTAACCTGAGGAGTTTGAGACCAACCAAGGCAACATGGTGAAACCCTGTCTTTACCAAAAAACAAAACAAAATAAAACAAAAATTAGCTAGGCATAGTGGCATGTGCCTGTAGTCCCAGCTACTCAGGAGGCTGAGATGAGAGGATGACTTGATCCTGGAGGCAGATGTTGCAGTGAGCTGAGATTGTACCACCACACTACAGTCTGGGTGACAGAGCCACACACTGTCTCAAAAACATTTTTTTACAAGAGGCAAAGAAAGACATTAAGTCTTAATAACAGGCTCTATACATCAAGAAGATGCAACAATTATAAACGTTTATGTACTTCGTGATAGATCAGTCAAGAGTATGAAGCAAAAACTGAAAAAAATTGAAGGGAGAAATAGACAGTTCTGCAATAATAGTTGGAGATTTCAATACCCACTCTCAATGATGGATAGAACAATGAGACAGAAGATCATTAAGGAAATAGATAATTTAAACAACATGATAAATCAACTAGATTTAACAGACATATGTAGGACACTCTACCCAACAGCAACAGCATACACATTCTTCTCAAGTGCACATGGGACATTTTCCAGGATAAACCACACATTAGGCCACACATTAAGTCTTGGATATCATAAAAATTATCTGCTCTGACCATAACAGGATGAAGTTAGAAATCAATAATAGAAGTATAAGTGGAAAATTCATAAATTTATGAAAATTAATCAACACACTCTTAGATAATAAATGGATCAAAGAAGAAATTAGAAGATAAATTAGAAAATACTTACAGATGAATGAAAATGAAATCACAATATACCAAAACTTACAGGATGCAGTGAAAACAGTGCTGATGGGAAAATTTATAGCTGTAAATACTTACATTATAAAAACAAGACAGACATCAAATCAACAACCTATCTTTATGACCTAAGGAACTAGAATAAAATAACAAACTACCCAAAGCTAGCAGAAGAAAGGAAATAATGGAAATTAAAGCAGAGATAAAAATAAAACAGGAAAAACAATAGAGAAGATTCATAAGCCTAAGAGTTGATTCTTTGAAAAGGTCAGCAAAATTGACAAACCTTTAACTGGATGGAATAAGAAAACAAAAGAGAAGACTCCATTTACAAAAATCAGAAATGAAAGCGGACACATTACTACTTATTCAACAGAAATAAAAAGGATTATGAGAGGGCATTATGTACAAATGTATGCCAACAAGTTGGATAACATAGATGAAATGGACAAATTGTCAGAAATACAAAACCTATGAAGATGAAATTATGAAGAAATAGAAAATATAAATAGAAATATAAATGTAAGGGGATTGAATCAGTAATCAAATCGTTGCCAACAAAGAAAAGCCCTATATCTGATAGCTTCACTAGTGAATTCTACAAAACGTTTAAAGAATGTCAGTCCTTCTCAAACTTCTCCAAAAATTTGAAGAGGAGGGAGACTTTTCAACTCATTCTATGAGGCCAGCATTACCCTGGTACCAAAGCCAGCCAAAAACATTACAAAACAAAACTATAAACCAATATGTTTTATGAGCATTGATGTAAAAATCCTCAACAAAATAGTAGCAAAGTGAATTCAGGAACATATTAAAAGGATTATATACCATGACCAAATAGGATTAATTTGTAGAATGCAAGGATAGTTCGATAGACAAACATTGATCAATATAGTACACCATATTAACAGATTAGAAGTGAAAAAAGCCATGACTATCTTAATTGATGCAGAAAAATCATTTGACAAAATTCAAGACCCGTTTAAGATAAAAACACTCAACAAACTAGAAGTAGAAGGAAACTAAGTCAATATGATAAAAACCATGTATGAAAGACTCATAGCAAACATCAACTTCTATGGTGACAGACTGAAAGCTTTTCTTCTACGATCAGGAACAGGTATGCCCACTTTTACGACTTCTAGAATAGTACTGGAAGTTCTATTTAGAGCAAACAGGCAAGAAAAGAAATAAAAAAACCAACTAGGGAAGGAAAAAGTACAATTATCTCTGTTTGCAGGTGATAAAGAGTTCACAAAAAGAAATATTAGAGATAATAAATGAATTTGGAAAAGTAGCAGGATTTAAAGTCAACATCTAAAACTCAGTTGCATTTCTATAGAGTAACAGTGAACAATCTGAAATGAAAATTATGAAAACAGCTCAACTTACAATAGCATCAACAAACAAGATACTTAGTAATTAACCAAGGAGGGAAAGGATAGTATAATGAAAACTATAAAATATTGCTGAACAAATTTAAAGAAAACATAAATAAATGGAAAAACACTCTCCTATTCACAGATTGGAAGATTTAATTATGTTAAGATTTCAATACTATTCAAAGCAATCCATCTACAGATTTAATGCAATTCCTATCAAAATGCAAAAGACTTTTTTTTTGAGAAATAGAAAAACCCATCCTAAAGTTTATATGGAATCCCAAGGGACCCTGAATAGCAAAACTGATCTTAAAAAAGAAGAACAAAGTTGAAGCAATCACGCTTTCTGATTTCAAAACTTACTATAAAGCTACAATGATCAAAACAGTGTGGTACTAACATAAAGCCAAACATATAGACATGAAACAGAATAGAAAGCACAGAAATAAACCCTTGTGTATTTGACCATATGATTTTTGACAAGGATGCCTGCATCATTCAATGGGAAAAGGATCGTCTTTTCAACAAATGGTGCTGGAAAAACTGGATATCCACATGCAAAAGAATGAACTTGGCCCCTAACACCATATAAAAGAGCAATTAAAATGGATCAAACACCTAAATATAAGACATAAAATTATAAAACTCTTAGAAAAAATATAGGACAAAATCTTCATGACATTGAATTTAGCAATATTTTTTTGAATACGATACCAAAGGCATAGGCTACAACAACAACAAAATAGACAAATTGAATTTCATGAAAATTAAAAAGTTTTGTGCACTGAAAGTCAGTATCAACAGACTAGAAAGGCAACCCACAGATTAGGAGAAAATATTTTCAAATTATATTTCTTTTTTTTTTTTCAGATGGAGTTTCACTCTTGTTGCCCAGGCTAGAGTGCAATAGTGTGATCTTGGCTCACCCCAACCTCTGCCTCCTGGGTTTAAGTGATTCTCCTGCCTCAGCCTCCCAAGTAGTTGTGATTACAGGCATGTGCCACCATGTCTGGCTAATTTTTTCTATTTTTAGTAGAGATGGGGTTTCTCCATGTTGGTCAGGCTGGTCTTGAACTCTGACCTCAGGTGATCTGCCCACCTCAGCCTTCCAAAGTGCTGGGATTACAGGCATAAGCAACCACACCCAGCCTCAAATTATATTTCTGATAAGGGATTGATATGGTTTGGCTGTGTCCCCACCCATATATCATCTTGAATTGTAACTTTCACAATTCCCGTGTGTCATGGGAGGGACCCAGGGGGAGATGATTGAATTATGGGGGTGGGTCTTTCCTGTGCTGTTCTTGTGATAGTGAATGGGTCTCAAGAGATTCAATGGTTTTAAAAATGGGAGCTGCCCTGCACAAGCTCTCTTTCTGCCTGCTGCCACCCATGTAACATGTGACTTGCTCCTCCTCATTGTTTTCTGCCACGATGTGAGGCCATGTGGAGCTGTAAGTCCACTAAAGCTCTTTCTTTTGTAAATTGTCCAGTCTTGGGTATGTCTTTATTAGCAGCATGAAAATGGACTAATACAAGGATTAATCACCAGAATATATAGAGAACTCCTAAAACTCAACTACAATGACAAAAGCAACCTGATTTAAAAGTGAACAAAGTACTTAAATAGACATTTTTCTGAAGAAGGTAAAAAAAAAAAAAAAAAAGTCCAATAAGCCCATGAAAAGATACTCAACTTTTTGAGTAACTCAAAAAATACTCAAGATACTAACTAATCATTAGGGAAATGCAAATCAAAACTACAATGAGATACCACCTTACAGTCATTAGGTTGGTTTCTATCAATAAAACAGAAAAAATAAGTGTTGGTGAGGATGTGGAGAAATTGGAATCCTTCTGTACTATTTGTGTGAATATAAAATGGTACAACCATTGTGGAAAACAGTATGGAGCTTCCTCAGAAAGGTAAAAATAGAATTATTGTGTGATCTAGCAATTCCACTACTGGGTATATACCCAAAGGAATTGAAATCAATATGCCAAAGAGATATCTGCATGCCCAAGTTTATTGCAGTATTATTCACAATAGTGAAGACACAAAAATAACCTAAGTGTCCATCAATGGATGAATGGATTTAAAAAATGTGGCATTTGTACACAATGGAACACCATTTAGCCTTAAGAAAATAGGAAGTTCTGTCATTTGTGACAAAATGGATGAACCTAGAGGACATTATGTTAGTGAAATAAGGTAGGCACAGAGACCAAATATTGTATGATCTCACTTATATATGGAATCTGAAAAAGTCAAACTTGTAGAAGTAGAGAATAGAATGGTAGGTACCAGAGGCTGGGAGAGTGGGGACGGGAGATGGAAAGGGAAAGGAGAGGACATGGGTCAATGACTACAATGTTACAGTTAGGAGGAATAAGATCTGATGCTCTACTGCACAGCAAGGTGACTATACTTCATAATAATGTCTATTTGAAAATAGCTAAAAGAGAGGATTGTAAATGTTCTCACAAAGAAATAATAAATACTTGAAGTGATGAATGTGCTAATTACCCAGATTTGATCCTTGTATACATGTATCAAAATGTTTGTATATCTATATCACATGTATACATGTATCAAAATATCACATTTTACTCCATGAATATATACAATTATTATCTCTCAATTGAAAATAAAACTTGAAAACTGGGCTCCTTAAAGAAGTGATTCATTCCAGGGCTGGTGCAGGGAAAATATAAGATGAGGCTGGAACATCTTGTGGTGCCAGAAAATAAGGAAATGCTCACACCCAAAAAGAGGAGTGTGGGATGGAGGGGTGCTTGTTGAAAGAACATGGGAACCAACCTAAAGGAACCTGTAATGACCAAAGCTGAAATAATTTTAGCAACAAAATGAATAATAACAGTGTTAAGCCTTAATCCATAGAATTAAGTAAATACCTTTTTAAAAATAGCCATGAGTTCATGGGTCATTATTTCTAATGAACTGAATAAAAGAATCAAAAAAGCACATCTCTTTCCTCTCCCCACTTTGACTCACCATCTTCTGCCTTTATGTTTTCTTCATCTGTGTATCTCCATGGAGCCTGACCTCACATTATTCACATAGTAGGTGCTCAACAATTATTTATTACTGAACAAGAAGGGGATTTCCAAACTTGGACTTGCAGAGGAAATAGTGAGGAAGTTTATCTACTTAAAATCTCACTTCAGGCATTTTCACATGTCCTTTTAATTTTCTGGCTAGAGGCTCTTCCTTTTTCAAGCAGAAGGAGTGGCCTCTTTACACAAATTCTGGAGGTCAAGTTTTTCGATAGATTTTACCTGGAGTAAGACTAGCAAGGGTAAGCCTTGGAATATCAATGAACTGTCCGTGGATGATCAATATTAGGGGCTGCTTCATTTTAAGGGGTTGAAGTTTTCTCTGAAGCTACTGTTAGAAACCAGGCTTGCAAAATGCTGTACTGTCTCACTTAAAAATCTCACCATTGATTTGAAAATGAAGCGTGACGCATTGGTTTACATTCCTTTGCCCTTCCGTGGAGTATCTCACTGCAGTATCTTCCACCCTTCACCAGGCCTCTTAACTCAACTGAGCTGTGGGTGATCAGAGCCACTTTATCTCTGCAAACCACACAGGCCATGATATAGAAACTCTTAAAACAGTGTCTTCCAAAGTCACTGATTTCCTAGGACTATTTTTTCATGTTTCCCTCATCAGATAGGGGTGAATACTCCAGGAGTACTGGGGAGACTTCTATGAACACCATTCAAATACCCGACCTCAGTTGGACTCCTTTCTGAAAGGCACATGTGAAGGCAACATCTGGAGATCTCTGTTATGTGAAATTCAACATTTTGAAATGAGACAAGCCGAAGATCCTTCAGGGCTTCCTTGTTGGTGAAGGCCATTAGCTATTGACTGGCCAGAGTACTTTAGTTTTCTTGTTTCAGGTGGTATGAGTTTTATAAATGTGACTTTGAAAAATTTTTTACACAACTGCAAGTGAAAATACATTTTCCTTTATAAAATAGCCCAAAGCTTTCAAACAGTGATAAATCATCTGAGAGCCTTAGCAGGTTTGAAAAGCAACATTTATTGGCTAACACCGTAGTTTCTTTTCCCACCCAGATTTCCTCTCAAAGAAAATTTATAAGCATGTCTGTCTGACTGAAATATCTCCCATAACAAAACTGGATTGAAAATGTAGTCAATTCATAGTTTTTGCCTTCATAATAACTACATTAAAGTGACCAGATAGTTGATCTCATTGATTGTGAAGAAATCTTTTAAGTTGGCTGAGAAGAAAAAACTCAGAAACAATTAAGCTGGAAACCCTCAGAGTCAGTGATTGCATAAAAACATGACGTGTGTTCTTTATAGACCAACTTTCTGCCTTTATTGATGCATCTAATCTGGAAAGTTATTTCTTTTCCCTGAGAAGGGTAATTGCTTTAATGAGAACAAAATGTATTATTTCTCTGAAAGTTTTTGTATTCTTTCGCGTCCAGATTCTGGATCACAAAAAATAGTAAGTTTCTAACTTTCCTTTCAAAATTAAAAAAATGTATTCACTCTTGATTGGGAAAAAGTGCAAAAGCAATCCCTAATTTCTTCTGATTCTAGCCTAAGCATAGCATAAATCAATTTGGGGTATTTAAAATCACTGAGTTGCACTCTGCAGAAGTCTTCAGATATTTTTCTAACCATTTATCTTTTGCACATGTAGAGATTGAATCTCTGCTCCAGGCACTAGGAATATTTCTGGAGATTTAGGAATCAAAGGACAGATCCCTTAGATATTACTTTTCCAGGGAAATGAGGGGAAAATTTTTATTACTGAATAAACAACAACAAAAAAAGGTTTTAATATCACAGTTCTTAAGCTAGGTTTAGTAGAGTCTGACTTCTGTTTTGTTGTTCAGCTATTCACTGCTTTCGAGGCCCATTTCTTTCTCTTCTCTTCTTGACTCACATTTGGACAAGCCAGTAAGAAAGTTCATGAGCTCCTTCCCTTGGCACCAGTAGGAAGTTAAACTATGCAAGTCCTCCCTTGTGAGAGGCAACCTTCATGCTGGCCCCATTCTCCAATAATAATACAAATCAAAGCTACTCATCCTTCCCTCTAGCCAAGCCATTTCAGAGCAACTTGAGTGCTTGCCCTGCTCTCCCCAGAAAACCACTTATGAGAATAGTCAACCTTTCTCAGACCCTCTTGGAGCGTGTGTTATATCACCAGTCTCAACATCTGAACCAATTTTGGGTGGAAGATTGATCCTGCTGTCTAAGGGCAACCACAAAATTATTGGTGCTGTGAGTAGGTGGTCTAGGCCACAACATCTGGACCACTACCACCTGGGGGTCTTCTCCTGCTTTTGGCTTGCTAACTGACTCTGCTGCCTGCTGGAGAGCTTGCACTTTTAGCTGTTGCTTGCTGGCTGGCATGAGCTTTGAGCTGTGTAACATTATGCTACATTTGCCAACTCCTACCAAGGCTCTGTCACGGATTTCACTGACCTAAGTTGGAAATTTTGATAATTGTCATTTAGGCACAGGAGTATGAGGTGAGCACCTTCCTTAAGGTGGCTCTGGGTCATGCCTTGCGGCTCAGACCTCTGCATGGAGTCTTGGATTGAATTGTGTGCCTGAATTTCAGCATAAGCAGTGACCAACACTAGATTTGGGAATGACTCTTTGCCTATGATCATTGGTTGCATGGTCTCAAGCAGGCATTGGCCCTTATTTTACAGACTGCTCAAGAGAATGACTACACATTCTCTAATCTATGGGCTCAACAGGTGATCACTGACATGAGGAAGAGTTGTCACTAGGTGGAGTGCTGGGGTCCACTCTCCAAAAAGCTGGTGGTTTATGAGGACTCTACAAAATACTGGTTTTGCTGTTGCTACCTATGTCTCTGTCATTTAAAAAGGTCATAATTCTCAGGGTTTTAAGGGAACACACCCTTGGCACAGACTGTTATGAAAAGTAGCTCCAAATGCTTCACTCTGTGCCTTTGAGAGGCCCGAAAACCCCATTGCCCTATTGAACAACTATGAAATTGTAAAATGGACTGGCAAAGACTGGGTTTAATTAAGTGTTGCAACTTGTCAACATGACAAGGGGTTAATTCAAACCCAACTTAAGGTTAGAGTCCCTAAACCAAGGAAAGCAATAATTGCCAAGAAGAAGGCCCATAACTCTGATGACACTAATTTGGGACTCTCGGAGGAAGATATTTATAAATGTGAGTAGGGTAGGAAGGACCCTCCCTCTCTTGCAAAGTATATCCAGTAACCATTCGAATAAAATAGAACAAAACTTTGATAAAAGGGAAGGAAACAAAACTAAAATAGATAAAAGGATGCCAATAGGTTTTTGTACCTCTACAATATGGTTTTAAATTAATCTTAACATCTGCTGACATGTGCCAATTGACAAACTTTCATGGCCTTAATTGATTCCAGGGTTCAAATTACAGTTATACCTGGAAATTGCATTAAACAAGGCCCCCTGTATACCTGCAGGTGTGGTACAGACT
This sequence comes from Rhinopithecus bieti, assembly GCF_001698545.2. NCBI lineage: Eukaryota > Metazoa > Chordata > Mammalia > Primates > Cercopithecidae > Rhinopithecus > Rhinopithecus bieti. Next base: position 1,369,986 of record NW_016803844.1, read on the forward strand.
TTAAAGAGAAGGCATAAAGCAAAGGTAAACGGGTATGCCTCACCTTAACCACTGAAACTATTACTTTGCTTCATTTGCCTATTGTCTTAAAATATCCCTTAGTGAGCATCTGGGCATGAATGATTTGATGCATTGAGTAATAAACTGAAATAAAAATAAGTCTTTGGTACTAACAATTGGATTAACAAAATGGAACCCTACATATCTACCCTTGTTGTCTCCTCTCTCAGTTAAAATAGTTAATATGACCCATGTGTTCAAACAAGAACTACAGGAATAAAGACCCGTCATACAAGACCTACTGAAGGAAGGAGACATCATTCCTACTTTCTTCTTCTTTAACAGCCCAACTTGACCAGTGCTCAAAACCGATGAAAATTGAGTGTTACCCAGTAGTAGGTAACATTGGATAAAATGAATGTTACCCATAGCGTTAACCACAGCCTTAATGCTATGATATCATGATTAAGACTCCCAGACCTAATATTATTAAAATTACTGACTCCATCCAATCAGCAACTGAAAAACATTTCACTATTGTAGATTTGGCTGATACGGTTCTATTTAGTGCCTATTTGAACAGCCTCTTCACCACAGATTGTCTTCACTTTTGAAGGCACACAATACGCCCTTACCTGGTTACTCATAGGGCATATCAACAGACCTCCATTGTGCACAATCACCGTTGGCAAGAGTTCAACCCTATTCAATATCTCCAGGCATGCAGGTATGACATCATACTGATGACATTCTCCTCCAAGGAGAATCATTTAGCACACTCATACCAGACCTACAAATACTCACAAAGGAACTCTCATAAAAAGGGATGGGCAAAATTTGGACAGCTCAGTAAAATTCCAACTAATTATTGGTCACTCCTGACATGCTCCATGTTCCATCCCTAACACTGTTAAGAAGCAACTCTTGCTGGGTATGGTGCTGTGTGTCTGTTGTCTCAGGAGCTGAAGCAGGAGGGTCACTTGAGGCCAGGATTGGAGGCTGCAGTGCTTTATGATGGCACACCTGTGAAGAGTCACCACACTCCAGCCTGGGCACATAGTGAGATCCCATCTTTAAAAATAATATTGAATTAATTAAAATTAAACAAAGAGGAAATTCTTGTCCCTCCTAGGATTTTCAATGTGAAAACAGGCCCAACAATTTTAGATCTTCGGGGTTTTAAAGGCAGTATATTTCTCATTTACAAATTCTGCTTAAGCCTTGTTATATTGTTACTTATAAGTCAGCCCATTTTGACTGGGATCCCCTGCAATAAAAGGCTCTAAAATCTATCCAAATTGCAGTACATTCACTAGTGCCCCCCAGAGATTCCTTCCCTGTAGATATTTTGGTAAGCTTCTTTCAAGGCTCCTGGAGTCTCTGGACAACCATGAAGGCCATAGGTTGTTCATGGGTGCAAGAAACTGCCCTTTCAGACTACATAACACACTGCTGGAATGACACCTCTTGGCCATGTACTAGGCCCTTCTGGAAATGGAGGCTCCCATGGTTCCTGTCACTCTCTGCAGCTAGCTGCCCATTATGTCTTGTGTCATGGAGGCTGTCATGGCCACAAAGCCCTTCTCATTGAAATAAAAATGAGATTTACAGATTAGAGTAAATTCTGGGTCTCCTGGCATATTCAACTTACAGGAGTAAATGACTTCCCCCATCTTCAGTTCCTTGATAGGTACAATGGCACAAAAGGAGGTCACTCCTATCCTGGACCCATTGGTTACCTGGGAAGCCCTTGGGACCAACAGGATAATCAGAAAGGGAGTTTGTGCACTTTTGAATGGTTGTTCCACTGGATGGTAGTTCCAGTGATAGTAGTAGCAATGTTATCACTTACAGTGGAGCCTGTTGGCCACCTGTTGCTGTCCACCCCCTAACTGGGACCTCCCTGTTCAAGGACAAGACCCAAAGGTCAGCACAGTTGCCTGACTTCAGGAAATTACCCTAGTACTAGAGAAGTGGCCCCAACCCCCAGGCCACAGACTGGTAACCATAAGGAATCAGGCCGCACAGCAGGAGGTGAACAGCGGGTCAGTGAGTAAAGCTGAGCTCCGCCTCCTATCAGATCAGCAGTGGCATTAGATTCTCATAGGAACATGAACCATACTGTGAACTGCACATGTGAGAGATCTAAGTTGCGTGCTCCTTATGAGAATCTAATGCCTGATGATCTGTCACTGTCTCCCATTACCCCCACATGGGACCATCTAGTTGCAGGAAAACAAGCTCAGGGCTCCCACTGATTCTACATTATGGTAAGTTGTGTAATTATTTCATTATATATTACAATGTAATAATAATAGAGATACAGTGCACAATAAATGTAATGTGCTTGAATCACCCCAAAACCACCCCCTCCCTCCATCTGTGGAAAAATTGTCTTCCATGAAACTGGTCCTTGGTGCCAAAAAGGTTGGAGACCACTGCACCAGAGGATACCCTGGCCAACAATCAGCTCTACCTGTGCAATTTTAGACTTTTGAACAATTGAGAATAATCTGGTTGTCCAATCTGACCAGCATCAACAACAATTCCATATCCAAGGCCCTCCCCTTTTGAGGTAAAAAAAAAAACCTCTACAAGTTTCTTGTCTCACAGATACCCCAAATATAAGTTAAAGTTACACATGTGTCTGCATATATTAAAGCCAAAATACAAAGCCTCAACAGAACACTTTTTAGCCCCTTTAAGTTTCAAGACATGATTGATGGTTATGAAGTATACTAGGCTGAATTATGGTCTTCTACAAATGTACACATTCTAATTCCCAGAATCTGCAAATATGTTACCTGATAGAAGGGACTTTGTTGATGTGATTAATTTTCAAATGTTGAAATGGGAAGATTATCCTTAACTACCCATGGAACCAATGTAATCAAAAGGGTCCTTATAAGAGGGAGGTGAGAAGTTCAGAGTTAGGGAAAGAGATGTGGAGATGGAAGAGGAGGTCAGAGTCAGGGAGAGATTTGCTGGGGCTGCAGTGCTGGCTTTGAAGGTGAAGGGAGGGGGCAAAGCCAGGGAACACAGGCAACCTCTAGAAGCTAGAAGAGGCAAGGAAACTGACTCTTACCTAGGGCCTCCAAAAGGAACCATCCCTGCTAATATCTTGATTTTAGCCCAGTGAGACTGATTTTGGACTTCTGATCTCCAGAACTATAAGGTTATACATTTGTGGAATTTTTAAAAGCCATTAAGTTTGTGGCAATTGGTTGTAGCAGCAGTGGGAAACTCATCCCCAAAGGCAGTCACTTCACTTCTAAAAATACACAGTACTGGACTTTCCCTGACCTCTGGCCACAGGCTTCAGAGAACACCACAATGGCTTTCTTAAGCCAGTTCCAATTAAAATAAATGAGACGTGACACATTTCCATCATCCATCAAAACTCAGGGTGAATTTTAATGAAGAATCTGACTCCGTTTTTGATACTTGACTGTTGATATCCTTTAAGATTCACCATTCCTTCCTCTTTTCTTGCTCCGAATCTGGCAGATAAGAAAGCCCCCATTCTCCTTCTCTTGGGTCAGCCAGAAGTTCACACCACCAAAGACCTAAACTTCAGGTGGAAACCTTCACCTGGCCCCATTCCCTAACCACAGGAAAACTCCAAATCACTCACCCTTTCCTTTGTTAAAATCATTTTGGACCACCAGCTGCCCTGCTCTCCCCAGAAAGCCTTTTTATGTGAATGATCAACATTTGACACCCTATTGGTGTCATCTTTCTCAGCATCCTAGCCAATTTAGGGAGGAAGGTTGATCTTGCTCTTGGGGTGACCACAAAACACTAGGGTATCTCAGTATGCAAGGTCGAATAGAACACATCCTAAGGAACATTTTTCCCCCAAGTTCTGGTGAAAATTGATTTTATATTAAAATAAGCAAGAAATTTGAGAGTGAAACAGGAGACTTCAAAGCCGTTCATGCTCTCAGGCCCCTTTTGGAATGGGTTCACCCTCTGTCATTAGCGCTACTTCAAGGTGCTGTTTTAAGATAACTTCGTTTCAAACCCAGGATTAGGTAATCAAGTAAAATCAGGCCAGACTATCCCAGAAGGAATGTCTAGTAATGTGCATCATGAAAATTGACCTGGCTTCTTTGGGTAGAAGAGCCATCGTAGATGAAATTCAAGTTAAGAGCTTTTAAACATTTATTTAAATATCAGTTAGTGCACTTGCACAGGACTAAAATATTTTGGAGATTACCATTCTAAAAAGTAATCAAATGCCCTTCCCACTTTTCCTGCCCTTTTTTTTTTTTTTTTTTTACTATGTCATTAAGGATTCATAATAATTTGTAGAAGATCCTTGGATGTTCATTCCAGGAAATCTGGATGTATTTGTGTGACTGTGTGTGTGTGTGTGTGTGTGTGTGTGTGTGTGTGTATGAAGTACAGGGAGGTTGCGGGGGAGGAAGAGAGAGAGGGAGCAGACACAGAGAGAGGGGAGGAGAGACAGATTGATTTAAGGCAGTCGAATTGGGAAGAAAATATTTTCTGTACCTAATTCAAAAAATGTTCTGTAAAATTGTATCGTAGGATGTATTATGAATGTATTTGCCAGCCTGCTTTTGTCCAAATTGTAATCAAACACTTTTAGAATGCATGTACTTTATCTTTCAAAATGTCACATTTTATGTTATTTGCCTTTCTGGAAGCTTAATCGTAACCAGAATTCATGTTAGAAAAGTAGACCTTAGAAGACCTCTCAGGGAGCTACAGGGCAATGCTGAAGGAAGCCCAGCTCCAGCAAGCACAGAGAGAGCGCTTCTCCAATCCCGCAGAGCTTGCCATGAAGGCAGTGCCATGATGGACATTTTATACCATAACCAACACAGCGTACATTTTTCACCTACATCCTTACCATGGTGTTATACTCTCCTTCTGCCATTCCATTTCAGGCCTGATGAAAATTGGGCACAAAGGGGAAAGGGAAGTTGGTGAAGTGATATAAAATTCCTTCAAATGACTTATCTCTTTCTTTTCTTTAGTAGGTATAGCAAATTTCCCCCTATGACTTACATCAAATCCCACTTGCTACCTGTTTTATTTCTAGTCCCCCAGTCTTCAGCTTAAAGAAATGCCTTGTGCTCCTTGGTGATGTGTTTTATCTTTATCTGTGCTCCTTGGTGATGCTTACATGTACTCTTCACCAGACATGATTCATGCATTCCTGTGTGACTTTCACGTCTTTGTGTTCTTTACCTTACTAGATTTTAAACTTTATATCCCTGCTCTGAGTAAAGGCAAGGATACATTTTGAAAACAAAAACTACATTTTAAGGTTTTTTAGACCCTCAAATGGCCAACTAAGATGATTTCAAAGAGTAGTTGCTCCATCAAGATATGTCAAATGATTAAATATTGGTTAGGTTTTTGCTTACTGGATACTTTTAAAAGGACACTTGGGTTTCAGAAACCTTTGGTGACGATCAGTGTTTGGCTACTGAAGACTATTAGTATTTAAAGGACATGCACATGTACAGTTAATTCAATTCAAAATGTATTTATTGAATGATTATTATGTGCCAGATACTATACCAGATTTGGAGAATGCAAAGATTACTAAGAAATGGTCATGCCGTCAAAGACTTCACAAAGTCATAGGGAGACAGTGACACAAATAGATGATATTATACAACAGCTTGGGTTTTAAGAGACAGTTATATTTGGGAGGGTTTACAAATAAAAGAGAAACTGTGAGATAAAATTCTATTTTTTTGTTTTTATCATCAAAACAATTGGCACAGTAGGAAAACTCAATCAAACTAATTGCCTGGCAGATAATAGACTGCCCTATCTATTGTTTAAGGGTTTCACTTTGCATACCATTGTTTTACTGTTTTATAGATAGAGTCTTAACTGCTGAGTAAGATCAGGTTTCATAAACACAAATATTTTTTGTTTTTAAAGCTTGCTTTTTCAAGAATGTCTTATCCTGCTTTATTTTTTTTCCCCTGAGTGATTTCAGCCAATTGCTTGTGGAATATTAAGAGAAAATTAAAAAAACAAAAACCAGAGCCAAATATCAAGCAATTTGTATCCTTTTTTCTTTCATTTTCAGTGGTTTGAGGTAAACAATTTTCCAGAAAATCTGTGCTAATAGGAAAGCACATTCAGAATTTATTTATTTATTTACGATGACTTACTATGTTTGAGTTACTATGCTTAGCATGACTATTTTTGGAATTCCCTTGACATATGACTCTGGTAATTAAGTGAAGCATCTAGTTCTCAAAAGATCAGTTTCAGAGGGAGGGTGTTAACATGAAGTATCACCAATTGCTAAGTCTATTGATTGATTGTATTGGCTTGTACATGGACTAATATCATTTGCATTGAGGATGAGAGAAATGTATTTAACTAGAATAAAGGGCACACAGTTACATTTTTGTTTTGTTGTGCATGACTACTTTTTAGAACAACACTAAGCAAATAGCTGCAGGCATTCTTTTGATGGTGGGGTGTGGTCTTTTCCCTCCTCACTTTTTTTTGTTGTTGTGAAACCTGATATTCTTATAATGCAAGGGTGCTTATGTGGGAGAAAGTGCTGGTTTGTTTGGAGGGTGAAATATATGTTTTCAAAAATAAAGCCTATGCATTTTTTTCTTAAAATGTGCTTTTACAGCAGCAGCATAATCTGCAGATGGAGCAGCTGATATGGCCATCTTGCTGGTTGTTAAAGAGTTTATTCTACATTAAATTGACTCCCTAGGGCTGCATTTTTCAGTGCTGTTACGACCACCAACCTTTCTTATTGAGAAGGTCAATAGGCCTGATATGAAGCCTTGTAAATCATCAACTCACTCTTTCTGTAATATCCAATGTGTCTCAGTTCACATGCCTTAAAAATTATAAACCACAGTACATACTGTATATCAACCAAATACATCAGCTGCTATAAATATAGGTTTTCTTTTGGTTTTGGACAGATTCATCCCATTGCATTTCACAGGTTTTAAATGCTTTTAGCTGGATAGACAGGATCTCCTTTAGTATTCAAGTATCAGAGATCTGGAATGCAATTTGTTCTAAATACTTTATATGTGCAATTGACCCCAAAACATTAAAATAGCTCTCTGAAATTCCACAGAATAGAGATGCAAAAATAATAAATGTGTTCTTAACCACCATGTTACTAGTTGATAAAAAACACTGAAGTTTTATTTTGATTGTAGGGGAGTGGATGATAAGAACTAAAAGAAAAGGTGAGTGACATTGTGGTCCTGCTTTAGGCCCTGTAGTGAATACTGTATAGATTAATTACATGTGGTATGAAGGAGAACCACAGTCCACCAGCCTTTTCTCTTGGTGGGCTTGGGGAATTTGTGGCCTACTCTCTCTCCATTTGCTGGGGAAACTGGTTATGCATGTACATCTTTTAGTAGTAGAATAGACTGGATACCTATGAAACTATGGGCCAATAAATGGATTATTGGCATGAACTTCCTCCTACTAATTTGTAATTTCCTTGTTCATTCATTGACTGAACAGTGATCTGGGGCATTGCTGATTGCTGTCCACATGCTTTCCCAGTGAGTGGCCTTGAGTGACCTTCTTTTATTTGTTTGTTCCCAGAGTAATTTTGCTATGAATTCATTTCTTAAAGCTAGAAACAGTAAGTGCTGCTTTTTGGCTCAGCAGGATGCAAATAAAAATAGGAGAAAAAATACATGTCAAAATTGCCTAGGGTGCACATAGATTTGGAAGGAGAAGTCACCGATTCTGGTCCTCATTCTGTCACTGCTTGAATGTGTCAATATAGGAAGGCATTTAATTTCTCAGAGTTGATTCTGATTATTTGCAGATTCCATAGCTGCCAATTCACCTAATTGCTAAAATTTATTTGTAACATCCAAATCAATAGTTGTGGTGCTTTCACAATTATTTCTGAACATGCACAAAGCAATAAAAAGTGTGAGCCACCTGAGACACGCCTACCTAGCTGAGACTGAACAAGATGACATTATGACTTTTTGTTTGAGCTCTCATACCATAAACAAATCATCTTTATAGCACCACTTTTTGTGTGTGGCAGTGTTGTACTTTTTTTGGTGACTGCTGTTTATCAGCCTCCTCTGTAGTGCTGAAGTGCTGTTTAGTGTTCTTAAGCCCATGATATGCCTTCTGGAGAAAATTTGTGTTAGATAAGTTTTATCTAGGCATGAATGATAGTGCTGTTGCCATGAGTTAAATGTTAATTGAACAATGATGTATACTAAGTAATATATTTTAAAACTGAAACACACATAAAACGAGCTTATCTATTGATTGTTTGATGCAAATGTGACCAGAGACTCACAGGAAACTAATCCTGTATTTCTCCTAGGAGCAATTGTTCAGTATTTGCTAACTCCATGTTCATGGAGATGTCAGAGAACATAACTACTGCAAAAGATGAAATTTGAAGGTATAATTGTTTCATAAAGAAAAATCAACATCCCACAATGTTACAGAAGTTCATTTCACAACCTTGAAATGTCAAATAAAACATAAGACACTATATGTATTCAAATACAAAAGATTTTCATAAGGAAAGCAAAATCTTACACAATGTTTAGAAAGTCTCTGAGAACAAAGGTCAAGGAAGCCCCTAGCGTGGTTAACAATCTGAAACATTGAAAAGGGCGATTCTTAAAATGTTTTCTAGAAGCTGCTTAAACAAGCTCACATCTGCTTGCAGCTGTCTCTGGAGAACAGTGACTTCTTTCTACCTCTGAAGTCCCATGTAAGTGTCTCTCATTAGCAGATGCTAACCTGAAACCATATAGGGAAGGGATTTTGGAAAATGTAGTTCTTGCTTGCTCTCCTGAGATCTTAGAAGAAAATGGTAGTGATTCCGTGTTGATGAAAGATTGTCTAGAACAAGCAGCAGTGGTAAAAATAATAACAATGATAGTCTTGCAATAGTATTTAATAATAACATAACCAGGATACAGTGTAGCATCAAGCTGGGCCTTCTAGTATAACTACTGTCACAAACTCAATGACTACACAAGTTCTCTGTTCATGTACACAGAACCTTCAGAACCATAGTCATCCTCTGGCTTCAAAGCACAGGCCAGAATCCACCAGAGCTCAGTTACTTTCCTTCTACTCTAGTCCATGAGGGTCTGGTGGTATCTCTTTTTGGATCCTCAAAATACAAAAATATCTGATTGCACCTCCTTCCTCAGACAATGGAGCTACTTGTTCACCTTCCTAATAGCAGCTACTCTCAACTCTGTCCAGGCTCAGACACCCATTCTTGGAAGACAATAGATTTTAATGCCCCAAGAACCGTTTGCTTTCCTGAAGTTGATCAGGGTGTAACATTGGGCAATGCCTCAATAAATTCCTTATCGCAGATACTCTTTGCATTTCAACGTGGCAGAAATTTCAGGGTCGATGGTGGAGACATTTGGGGGAAGGGTCATTGTGGTTGTAGAAAGCCATAGTCTGGGAATTATCAGATCTATATTTTAGTTCTAGCTTTGACAGCTAACTAAGTAAAACTATTCTAGGTTCTAAAACAGAATTTGAAGTCTTGATACATGCCCAACTTGGCATTTTGAATATTCCTTCTGAAATGTCACTTAAACCCATAGTTTGATTGCAGTTTATAATAGCATAATTCCCTTAAAAATAAGAAGAAGGTGTTGATATAAAGACCTAGATAAGTCCCTCAAAGGAAATGTTCAGGGATGAGATTTTTGACAGCTTTTAGCTTTCAGTGGGAAGGTGACAGATTTTGGCAAAAATGAAATCTTGTTTGAATTTTGTTTAAAATTTTGCTACGTTGGTGAATGACTAGAGGGGGTTTACTTTGAGTTTTGTTTATTTAAATTAAACTTGTTTCAGTATTTAGGAGGTAAGTTAAGTCCAATATTTTGCTTGCATTATTAAGTCAAAATGTCTTCAAGTGAGATCCACTCTCTTGGAGGAGTGCTGAGTTTATAACCAAGTTTCATTTTTACCATCTTTCAGCATGAGGAAACCCCTGATTCTAGTAGTTTCCATCATATGACCATAACTGGCTTCCTCTCACGGCTGATTACATTTTGATAGTTACCATCTATATATATTTATGTAAATCCCTGCTCCTGGAAGGTTTCAGCTTAGCTGATAAAAAGCAGTCAGTTTGATTTTCATCCTTTTAAAACAGAACGATAAAGGCAGCCTAGGAAGTGTTGATTATTTAAGTAAAACAGTAGCGCTAAATTCTTTGACTTTCCAGGCTTGTCCTTTAATAGAAAATAATGCTGTAAATAGAAGTGAGCCTGTTAGCTAGAAACAATTCAAGGATTGAATTCAATAAAAACTCCCCTGGGTTTCTGCATGAAAGCTATTGAATTTGGCTGCAAATGAGCACAAAGCACCTTCAAAAAATTTTTTCTTATCCTTTCCCATTGTAGAGTCCTTGATTTAGTTTATTAGACAATAATGGATCTCCATTGACCTACCTAACTGGTGTATTTAAATACCTATTTCATTTAAAGATCGGTATTAAAACACCTATTTCATTAAAAAAATGTTCAAAAAGGAATATAACAGCTTGTTCAGCCCTCCTTCTTAACAGCTCCTTTGGAGTCTCTCTGTGCTCTCAGCTAAATCCAAACTTGCAGAATTTCATTATGAGAGAGTACTGAGTCAGTTCAATTACCCTTGGAATTTGTGGTGGTCTGTCATGTTAGAGTTTCACCCCAGGGAACTACAAAGTGCATTCATTT
>NW_016803844.1:1383213-1388649 GCF_001698545.2 Rhinopithecus bieti
ATTCTTCAAACCTCAGCTTAAATAAATTTTAAATTCCAAAGTTACCTGAAGACTGTTATACACCACTCATTCTTACCAAGGAGTAATTTGAATAAGAGAGTTAAAAGTTTGATTTAAATACATATTTGTGCTTTTGTTTAGGTCTATCCCTCTCTCACCATGTAGTTGATGTGGGATTTGCTCTGTTTTATTTTCCACTGTAATAATATCACCTACCATTGTGTTAGGTGCCTTTGTAAGTGTTTGATAAACATTTATTGAGTAAATGAATGATTAATGATCAACCATATAATAGAATTGAGCTGTACTGAATCTTTGCAAATGAATTGATCACGTATCATTAAAAAATAAAAATCACTTAACTTTGGGCTAAAAATATTATAACAATAATAGTAAAATAAGTGAAGCGTAAAAGAAATATTTACCCAAAATATATCACCCAAAGTATCAGATCTTCATTCTTTTCTATTTTATTCCAGACTTCATCTTTATTTGTACACAATTTCTCAAAAATTGCTATTCTAAATAGATGAAATGTTGCTTTATCTTTGCATTGAAAATGTTACAAAACATTCCTTTTACTGCTAAATACTCTGAATAGTTATAGTTTCTAATAGCCACATACAATTTTGTAGAGTTGATATATCATGACTGCTCTTTGCCCTGCTGTCTGACATTTAGGTTGTTTTCTATATTTTACTATTATGAGTCTAACCTAAATGAATGGTTTCATGACACTCCAGTGCAAGAAAGGTCACGTTTCTTTATTTTTCTAAATCAAATTAAATATGGCTAGGGCTCCCACCTGTGAAGGTTAATGAGAAATCCAATCTCAGCCCTTTTTCAAAAAGCTTCTGTCTCTTTGACTGGTTTTACCAGAAACCTGGGGCCTATACGACTCAAGAAAATGGGAAACCAGCTCCTTAATTTCATCCCACTTTTGTTCCTTTTGTTTTATTTACAATCCAATGTGGAGGGCTGGTCCTCACTGTCTTATAGTTATGGTAGCTCCGAATAGCCGCAGTAAAGCCCATTCATGAAAGCCCTGCCTGTTAGTGGCAGCTCTGACGTGTACTCACTACCTTTCTTTTGCTTCCCTCCAGGTTTTTGTCACTTCTTGAGGACTATACTCAACTCTGTGCATGGTTTTCACACTATACTCAATTACTTTGCCCACCCAAAAAACCTCAAACCCAAACCTGCCCTGGAAGTCTCCTAGGATTAACTCCATTTCCTGGTGATTCCAGCTTCCATTCCCATCCTCTGCCAGACAATTTTAATTTATTTCTTGTATAAACCAAGACCTCTCAAACCAAGGCTTTGGTGGGAAATGACTTTAGGGAAGCTTCCAAAATAAAAGATGAAAAGAGCTTGTTAAGCCCCATGGAGCTCCACCCCAAGAAGAGATTAGAATTTATAAAATACAGGCATGCATGTCCTTTGCGTGAAAGAGGAAAAGAAAGAAAATGTTATTCTTTTAAGTTCTCAGAGAATAAGGCTCACATCCATGCCACAGTATGTTATCCTGCTATGTAAAAATGCTACAATAAATATTATAAAGCATATCATTTTTTCTCAAGAAATATTATTGGGTGAAATATGTAACTGTTCTCTTAGTCTGAAACCTAAATGTTGTAACAAAAGGAACCTAAAAGGCATAAACCGTAAATAAGTTGACTTCTACTTCTGTTAATGGTATGAAATAATTTAGGAGATTCTTCCACTGAAGACAAAGAGAAAACATGGCTTTACATGGTCAAAGAAAACTGGAGAAGAACTCCTCATTTTCAGCTCCCACTATCAGTGATGTTACAATGGTGCTTTCTGCTTATGACCTGTTGAGGGGAGCAGGCTCCAGCCTCCCCTGGGCTCAAAAACTCCAAAGGGCAATTACAATGTTATCAGTGAAGATGTCAGAGAGCCATGAAGAGAATAGAGTTAAATCAGGCAGGAATGGAGGAAGGGCCAAGTCCTGGGGAACTGAGGTCTCTGTTTGAGGCTGCCTTCTTTGAAAGGAGGTGAGTTGTTGCTTCTAGAAAAAGGAAATCAGAGTCTGGGAGCCTGGCTGCTGCTCTGGATAGCCTTCAAAGAAAATAAGAATTTGAATTCAGGTCTGGAAAAAAGGCAAAAGGGCCCTAGTGAAAATCCTGACCCATATCCCATAGGGTTGCATTCCAAGAATAAAAAACAGATCAGAATTAAACCTGAGAAAGCCTGGATTCTCTGCAAATCCTGCCTAATTCTAAACTAAACAGAGGTGGGCTCAGATTGCCAGAACCCCCAAACAATCAACAGAGGCAACATATATTCTCTCTAAAGAACAATCACCAAATTTTTAGACTTAAGTGAATTTTATAAATAATTTTGCAAATACAATGTCTGGTATACAACAGAAAAAAATCAGCCATGCAGGATGACAATAAATCATGAAGGAACTAAATAGAAACAACAAACAACAAAAATAGATAAATATTGGCTTTAGATATTGGAGCACTGAGTTTATTAAATGCATATTTAAAAATATATGTGCCTTTAATTGATGATAAAATACGGAATGAACTTTTTTTTTGGAGAATTGGAAACCACAAAAAAGAATTAAATGCCAATTCTAATACTACAAAATGTAAAAACCAAAATTAAGTGCATAAAGACGGAGAAATAGCAGACTAGAAGTAACTGAGGAGAGATTTAATGGACGGGAATATAGGTGAGAAGAATATCAAGAATAAAGCAAAGAGAAGTACAAGGATGGAAAATACAGAAGAAAGTGTTAGGAGATACAGGTGAGAGTGAAAAGGTGTCATGTTTATGTGATTGGAGACTCAGCGAGAAAAGAGAGAAGTGATCAGACAGAGCAATATTTCAAGAGATAACAGATGAGACTTTTCCCCCAAGTGACAAATACAAAAATCTTAACAGAAAATAAGAAAAAGAAAGCAACAGATTGCTTTCAGTGAAGCAATATTTAGGTTGATAGTTGTCATCTCAGTAGAACCGATGGAAAACATGCGATAATAAAATATTTACAAAGTGCTGAAAGAATTCTATATGCAAAGCAGACAGCAACAACGAAAGCAACAAAAATTCCAAAAACAACTCCAAAAAAGACAAAATACATTTTTTAGAAAAAAACAAAGTAATTATTTGACAGCAGATATACACTAAAGAAAGTAAGACAAAGTGTTCTTAAGGCAAAAGACAAAAAATTGTAGGTAGAGGATTATAATGTTGAAAGGAACAAAATCAATGGAAATAGTATACACAGTAGTGCCCCTTATCCATGGGGATGTACTCCAAGACCCCAGTGGATGCTTGAAACCACAGAGGGCACCTAATTTTATATAGATTATGTTTTTTCCTATACATACATACCTATGATAAAGTTTAATTTATAAATTAGGCACAGTAAGAGATAAACAACAATAACTAATAATAAAATAGAACTATTATAATAATATGCCAGCATCACTTTTCTTGTGCTTTGGGGTCATTATTAATTAAAATAAAGGTTACTTGAACACAAGCACTGCAATACTGGGACAGTAGATCTGATAACTGAGTTGGTTACTGTGTGACAGGGAGTGTATAGAGAGCGGATCTGCTGGACAAAGGGATGATTTATGTCCTGGATAAGAGGAAGTGGGAGAGGTGGGGAGCTGAGCATGAGATTTCAACAGGCTATTCAGAACAGCACACACAGTTTAAAACTTATGCATTGCTTAGTTACGGAATTTTCTACTTAATATTTTCAGACCATGTTTCACCGTGGGTAACTGAAACCCCAGAGCGAGAAATTGTAGATAAGGGGAAGGATTGCTGTATGAGTAGTTTCTCTCATTAAATAATAGAACAATCAGATGGAAAATTAGCAAGGATAGTACATAACTGAATAAGATAATTAGAAAAGTTGACATACATGGAACACTGTTCACAAAATCTGGAGATTTCATATTCTTTTTAAAGTAAGTACAAAGGATATTTATAATATATCACCATAATCTGAGCTATAAATTACATTTCAATATATTTAAACACTTATATCACAGACTACATTCTCTGGCCAGAGTGATATTAAACAAGAAGCAAATAATAAAAGAAAAATTTAAAACTCTCATTTTTTGTAAATTAAGAAGTACAATTTTAAGTAATGCATGAGTTAAAACAGAAGTCAATGGAAATGTGAAAATATTTTGAATTAAATTAAAAAGAAAATGTTGCATATTTAAACTTAGAGGCAAAAAGAGTATAACCCTAAATGTATATGTTAGAAAAGAAAATAGACTAAACATTGATAAGCTAAGAATGCATAACAAGAAATTAGGGAAAAAACATCAAATTATGTCCAAAGAAAGTAGAAAAAAGAAAAAACGATAAATTTAGAAATTAATTTGAATAGACAATACATACAACAGCAAGAACCAATTAAGCTCAATGACAGCTCTTTTAAGAAACTAATAAAATTTATAACTCCCACTGTACTACTCAGGTAAGGAATAATGGCAGAACAAATAGTTATAGGAATAAAAAATAGAAAGGACATTACTACAGGTATTATAGAAATTAACAGTATTCTAGTAGGATACTATCAACAACTTTATGACAATAAATTTGAAAATTTAGATGAAATAAACAAATTCCTAGAAAAATGTAGCTTACCAAAATTGGTACAATAGAGAATTAGAAAAGATTTATAATACTTAAATATATTGATTCTGTGATTATAAACCAGAAAGAGAACTCCACCCAAGATAGTTTTAATGGCTAATTCTAATAAATATTAAAGAAGAAATAACATCAATTTTACACAAACTCTTGTAGAGAATAGAAGAAATAATCCCAAAAATTTCATGAAACTAGCTTATGCTTTGGAATCAAAGCCTAACAATGACATTAAAAGAAAAAAAAATTACAGGCCAATTTAAAAAAAAAATTGATGTTAAATTTCTATTATTATTATTATTATTATTATTATACTTTAAGTTCTAGGGTACATGTGCATAACGTGCAGGTTTGTTACATATGTATACTTCTGCCATGTTGGTGTGCTGCACACACCAACTCATCAACACCCATCAACTCGTCATTTACATCAGGTATGACTCCCAATGCAATCCCTCCCCCCTCCCCGCTCCCCATGATAGGCCCCGGTGTGTGATGTTCCCCTTCCCGAGTCCAAGTGATCTCATGGTTCAGTTCCCACCTATGAGTGAGAACATGCGGTGTTTGGTTTTCTGTTCTTGTGATAGTTTGCTAAGAATGATGGTCTCCAGCTGCATCCATGTGGACACAAACTCATTTTTATGGCAGCATAGTATTCCATGGTGTATATGCGCCACATTTTCTTAATCCAGTCTGTCACTGATGGACATTTGGGTTGATTCCAAGTCTTTGTTATTGTGAATAGTGCCGCAATAAACATACGTGTACATGTGTCTT
>NW_016803844.1:1388799-1404498 GCF_001698545.2 Rhinopithecus bieti
TCCCAGCGGCTTTGTTTACCTACTTAAGCCTCAGCAATGGTGGGCGCCCCTCCCCCAGCCACGCTGCTGCCTTGCGGTTAGACTGTGCTAGCAATGAGGGAGTCTCCGTGGGCGTGGGACCCTCCTGGCCAGGTGTGGGATATAATCTCCTGGTGTGCCCGTTTGCTTAAAGCACAGTATTGGGGTGGGAGTTACCCGATTTTCCAGGTGTTGTGTGTCTCAGTTCCCCTGGCTAGGAAAAGGGATTCCCTTCCCCTTGTGCTTCCCAGGTGAGGCGATGCCTCGCCCTGCTTCATCTCTGGCTGGTCGGGCTGCAGCAGCTGACCAGCACCGATTGTCCCGCACTCCCTAGTGAGATGTACCCAGTACCTCAGTTGAAAATGCAGAAATCACCGGTCTTCTGTGTCGCTCGCGCTGGGAGTTGGAGACTGGAGCTGTTCCTATTCGGCCATCTTGCTCCGCCCCCCATTTCTGATGTTAAATTTCTAAGCAATATATTGTCAGACTGAAACTAGGTTTCAAAAGTATATAATGTAAATATAATATAATGAAAAGTATATAAAGTAATAAAAAAGTAATAAAGGTAATAAGAAAGTATAAAAAGTAATAAAAGTATATAATGACCAACTGGGTTTATTATAGGAATGTAAGTTTAGTTTAGCATTTAAAAAATTCAGCATAATTTACCACATTAGAAGAAAAGAGCAAAATAATTTGGTAGCATTTAATATACACTAACAATAAAAACACTTAGCAAACTAGGAATGGAAGAAAATGTTCTTATGTTAATAAGGATATCTTCAAAAATCTACAAAAATACAATTAATGAAGAATATTTGAAAATTTCCCTTTGGGATCAAGAACAAGACAAAGGTTTCCACTGTCGTCACTTCTGTTGAACATTTTTCTAAATGTTCGAGCCAGTGCAATAAGGTTAAAAAAAGACATAAAGATTGGAAAGAGGAAGTAAAACTATCATCATCTGAAAATAATTATATTGCAAAAAATCTAAAAGAAAATATGCATAAATTATTATAATTAAAATAATTTAAATTATCTTATAAGTCGTTAATGTCTATATAGACAATATATATGAATATAGGCAATATATATGAATTACAGACATATGCAGAAAGAAAAGAGTTTGAAAGGTAACATTTATAATAAAATAAAAACGTTGAATATCTATGCATAAACCTAATAAAATATTGTAAGACCTCTATGTATGATGCTATAAAACGTTTTAAGAGAAATAAAGAATCTAAAAGTAGAGCATTTATTATTCAGAATACTCAATATATTGGAGGTGTCGGTTATTTTCAAATTGATCTACAGAATCAGTGAACTCCCAATCAAAATCACGTGTTTTTTTTTGTTTTTTTGTTTTTTTCCTGTGTGGAACTTGACAAGCTAATTCTAAAATGAAATGAAAACGTAAAAGGCAAGACTAACTAAGGTAAGGGAGTGAAACCATCCTAGATTGTCTGGCTAGGTCTGAATACAACTGACAAATACAGATTAAGAGGAGAAAACATACACATTTATTTAATCAAAGTTCTACATGGCATAGGAGCCTTCAGAAATGAGCACCCAAAGATTCAGGGAAAACTGTCCATTTTTATGCTTAGGTTTGATGAAGAATGCACAGCTGGGTAGAAATGTGATTGGACAAAAGGGTATGATTTAATGACAATGGACAGGGGCAAGGGCACCCAGCAAGGTCTGTTTAGGATCTGTTTATGGTTGACTTCGGGGAAAAAGAGTTGTAGCTTCTATGGCCTGCCTTAGGGAAAATGGGAGCACAGGAGAAAGAAGGATAGGAGAAGGTCAGAAAGATTTTGCTACTGTGGCCCTTTTGATTTCCCTGACTTTGAAGTACTCAGCATGCCAAGGCACCATACGTTGGGGGTATCATGGTCTGAGCCCTGGCACTAGGCAATGGTAATGAAGAAATACAATATGGGAGAACTTGATCTAGCTGATACCAGATATATTACAAAGCTACAGTGATTATGACTATGTAGTATTTAATTAAGAATTACAAGTACATAGAATAGAACCGAAAACCCAGAAACAGACATAGGCACTTGATTTATGACTAAGGTAGAACTACAGAACTGAGGGAATGAAGGGGCTCATCAGCAAATTACCATTTGTTAGGAAAAATGCAAAGGTCCCTTTTTATACTATATTCAACAACTATTTTCACATAGATTATAAAATCAAATGTAAAGGACAAAGAATAAAACTTCTAGAAAATAATTTGGGTGCATATCATTATGACCTTCACCCAGGCTGGAGTGCAGTGGTGTGATCTTGGCTCACTGCAAATTCTGCCTCCCTGGATCAAGCAATAGTTTCACCTCTGTCTCCCGGGCAGCTGGGACCACAAGTGTATGCCACCATGATCGGCTAGTTTTAAAATTTTTTTTCTGTAGAGACAAGGTCTCACTATGTTGCCCAGGCTGGTCTCAAACTTTTGGGTTCATGTGATCCTCCTGTCTTGGCCTCCCAAAGTGCTGGGATAACCGGCATGAGCCACTTTACCTGACCAGAAATACCTTTTAAACATGGCATTGCTTATGTCCTAATCATAAAATGTATTAATTATAAAAAAGAAAAATTTTTAAATTCAAAATTAAAATTTGAATTTTTGTTTGTTAAAAAACACAAGACGGTCAAAATATAAAAGAAGAGTGGGAGAAGGTATTTGACACACACAAAACTGACAAGGGGCTCATGTCCAGAATATGTGAACTAAACATCAATGAAGACAGATGCCCAATAGAAAAATGTGGAAGAGCAGGCATATCACAAAAGGGGATAACCAAATGCCATTGTGATACATCTGAAAAGTTGTTCAACCTCATTAGTCACCACAGAAAAGCAAATTAAGCCACAAAGTGATACCAATTCAGACCCAACAGAAATGCCAAAATGGAAAAGACTGACAATACTGAGAGTTGGTGGGTCTACAGAATGAGGTAAACATATACATTTTTGGTGGAGTATTAATTTATCCAAATATTTGGACAAACAGTTTGACATTGTCTGCTAAAGTCAAGAACAGGTAAAGTATGGGTTGTACGGTAGGTTGAGCCAGCATTGTTGGAGTCAGCTCTGAGCAGCTCATGAGAGAGATTGTTAAAAGGGCTTCTGTGGGTGGGTCATTACAATATTATTGGTAGCTGGAAATTGGCAATGGTAGGAGTATTGACATCACAGAAGTTAGCAAATGCTAATCAAGACTTTCTTATTCAGAGAGCTGGTTTACAAATGCATCACTATGTATGGTCCAGCTATTTCAATCCTGGTTAACATATCCAATAACAAAAAAGTGTTCTCTTATGCACCAAAAGACATGTAAAATAATGTTCATAGTACTCCAAACTGTGAACAACCAACAGTCTATCAGTAGAATGGACAAATGAATTGTGGTCTTGTCACACAATAGGCCATTATGTACCAATAAAATGAGTAAACTACAGCTTTATGCAACAACACGGATGAAAATCACACACAAATTGCTGAATGAAAGAAGCTGAATATAAAATTCTGTCTGTAGCTTGTCTTTTCATGCTCTTCGTGGTGTATTTTGAATAGCAGAAATTTTAAATTCCATTAATTCTTTGTACAATATATAAAATTAACTCAAAATGGATAATAGACCTAAGTGTAAAGACAAAACTATAAAACATCCAGAAGATAAAGTAAGAGGAAATCACTGTGACCTTAGGTTAGACAAAATTTCACAGACCTGACATCAAAAGCGTAATTCATAAAGAAAAAAAAATCAAGTGTGCAGTCTGTTACCATTGGAGGGTCTTGACTACAAGTCATCCAGTTTCTTGACGTTTTGAACGAATAACTGGACAAAGTACACAAACGAAGCAACGAAAGAATGAAGCAATGAAAGCACAGATTTATTGAAATGAAAGTACACTCCACAGAGTGAGAGTGGATTGAGGCAAGAGTCTCAAGAGCACGAGTTACATAATTTTCTGGAGTTTAAATACTATCTAGAGGTTTCCCATTGGTTATTTGGTTTGCACCCTATGTAAATGAAGTAGTGGCCTGCAACCAGTCTGATTGGTCGTGGAAGGCAACCAGTCAGAGGCTGAAGTAAAGTTACAAAGTTGCACCTCTTGCAAATGTCTGCTTGGTTGTGGGAGTGGACCGATCAGAAGTACTTTCCATTTCTCATCTACAATGCAGAAAGGTGTGTGTGTGGGTGTGCGCGCACGCGCGTGTGTGTGTGTGTATGTGTGGCGGGGAAGGAAGGTTGCAAAGGGAGTAACCTCTGTTCTTTTAACTTGGGCATGAAAATTGGGGTTTTCCTTTTGATCTAGTTCTAAAAGTCAGTGCGAATCTGCCTTAGGTTCCCTGCCTCCAGATCCTATTCTCCTGCCTCAGTTCTATTTACATTATGTTTGTTGTATTCTTACCAAGTGTCAGCTGTACTTTTCCCTCACTTGTTCATGTTGCTTGAAATTGATTTGTAATGTGAAATTATTGTTCAATTTTATATTATTTAAAATAGTGAAATACGAGTGTGGAAAGAGAAGCATTTCTATAGAAACTAAGTTGAATATATCAGAAAGATGGAATAAAGATTAGTTAACGAGAGAATCATGCTGTTGAACTGAAGATGGGTAGATAATTGCAACAGATTGAAGGACATAAGCATTGAGAATAAATTTGCTCTCAGATTTTAAAAAACTCTCAATAAAAGTAATGTGCAGGAAATCATTGCAGATGCATTATGGGTGTGGTTTCTGCAAGAAAGTGAATATGCAACACTTATCAATGAACTAATATTCCAAATAAAAGGGTTGATTCTGTATCAAAGATTGCTAAATAACTTTGCACTTACATGGTTTAAGTTAAAGTATTTAAGGAACTTAGGAGTAATTTGAATTTTAAGTTTTGATTAACTCACTAACTGCTATCCCAATAGCCTCAGCTGGGAGGGCATCTGCTATATACTAAACTATAGCTATACCTTTTATTCTACCCTATATATCCTTTATATTAGTAAGATATATTTTGCAGTATTTTCATTTTCATTATTATTTTAATTTGCATTATGTAGATATGTAATGTCTATGGAGCTGAATCTTTCAGTCTTTTCCTTTATGATTTATTTTATTACCTCCGTTTACTAAGTTATTAATATACAATATTGATAAATACCTAAGATTGTTCTCAACAGTTTTTATATATTTTGGTTTAAGAAATTTTATTATTTAATAGATTTAATTTGGTGACCTATTTTTAAAAATTACTTATCGGTCTATTTTGATATCATTTATTGACTGTTTTCCTAACACATTTTTGAGTATACTTGACTGCATATTTTTAAAAATTTTAAATCTATAAAAATTTTTACAAAATTTTCTGTTAAGAATATGGGTAGGCTGGGTATGGTGGCTCAGGCCTTTTGGGAGCACTTTGATTGCTTGAGGCCAGGAGTTCAAGACCAGCCTGGGCAACATAGCATGGCCTTGTCTCTACAAACAATGCAAATGAATTTTAAAATTAGCTGGACACCTGTAGTCTTAGCTACTTGTGAGGCTGAGACAGGAGAGTCATTTGACCCCAGGGGTTTGAGGCTGTGGTAAGCTATGTTTGTGCCACAGCACTCCAGCGTAGGTGGCAGACTAAGACCATGCCTCTACTAAAAAAAAAAAAGAGAGAGAATTTAGATTAATTATATTTTTCCGTATTTTTTTAAAAAGAAAAAAAGACAAGTTGCACCAAATTACGAACTATTCTTGTACGTAGTGATTCTCAGCTAGGTGTGGTTTGTCCTCTAGAGGATATTCGGCAATGTCTGGAGATATTTTTGGTTGTTACAACTTAGAGAGTGCTTCTGATATCTAGAGAATAGAGGTCGGAGATGCTGCTAAACATCCTACAATACACGGAACAGCCCCTGACAACAAATAATTATCTGGTGGAAAATGTCAATAGTGCTAGGGGGAAAAAAACAAAAAAACAAAAAAACTCACAAAAGCCCTTGTAAAGAACTAAACTAATAGAATGCCTTGAGAAAACTAGAGACACAAAAAAGCAAAACAAAACAAAAACTCAGAATTTAATGTTTAAAGCCAGAAGGCATAAATGAGTTTCCTGTGGGAAAGAAGAGAAATAATATATACAGCATTGTTATTAGATAATTATATACATTTAGAAAACGAATGTAGTTACGTGCACTAAACTGCCCTCTACAATCTTTCACTTAAAAGGTCTGTAGGGTATTAAGAGGCTCTTGCTGGGAGCAAATTGACATATTGATTGAGTAAAATAGTCTTTGGGGAAATTTTCAGATGTTTGATATAAATGGTGGTTCCCAGGGCACGGGAAATATCTTGCAAGGTTTTCTTCAAGCAGAAGTCAGGCCTCAGTGTGTCAGTGATCCACTCAAAGCTACATAATCCATGCTTTTCATTCTGTGCCACACAGTAAAGTAATTTTTAATACTTGCTTTGTGTAATAAGCATTAGAGTTATCAGATTTCACAAATAAAAATCCAGGATGCCTGGTTAAATTTGATATGTATATTAAAAATGTATTTGTTGTTTATCTGAAATTCAAAATTAACTGGCCATTCCATTTATCTAGCTACCTTAATATGCATTTTAATTACCTTTAATTAGTTTTAATACCCAGAGAAATATTTTTACGTATTAATATTTTCCAGCATCTTTGCGGTGTCTTTATTTGAAGTAAAGTCTTAACTCATCTTTCTACTCCTTTTTCTCTGCTCTTCCTACTCACAAATTCCCTGCAATTATCACGGAATAAAAACCCCAGATCCACTACTTTTCTCTATTTAAACATCAGTGATTTTGGCAAAGACTCTAATTTGAAATATAACTCAAATTTGAATTTTGAGGTAAAAAAACAATATTTCCCTATAAGAAGGATGAGCTCAGCTATGGTGTTAGGACAGTGAGGTGTGTTACTGACAATAAAAACAAAGCAACAACAACAAAAACTACCATCCAAGAAAGCTCATAGAGAAAAGGAGAGGGGAAGCAAACCATTCTCTTCAGGCCTGCCACTTGGCAGGGAACAGTGTTTCTCAAAATTCTCTTTGTACCACTTTTTCTCAGGATCACATAAGACATTTAAATAGGAATTCCTGAGCCTGAATCAGAATCTACATTTTTAGCAAACACTCCAGGTGAATCTTAATGCACACTGAAGCTTAAATACCACTAGGCTAGGATTTTTCTGCTGTGCATCTGTGCACATACTGACAGTTTTGAGAGGTATTAAAAATGAGTGGTTTCTTTAGCTTTAGACTTCATTTGGAAATACGGTTGTTGCTTGTTTTTTTTTTTTTTTTTTTNGGTGGGTCATTACAATATTATTGGTAGCTGGAAATTGGCAATGGTAGGAGTATTGACATCACAGAAGTTAGCAAATGCTAATCAAGACTTTCTTATTCAGAGAGCTGGTTTACAAATGCATCACTATGTATGGTCCAGCTATTTCAATCCTGGTTAACATATCCAATAACAAAAAAGTGTTCTCTTATGCACCAAAAGACATGTAAAATAATGTTCATAGTACTCCAAACTGTGAACAACCAACAGTCTATCAGTAGAATGGACAAATGAATTGTGGTCTTGTCACACAATAGGCCATTATGTACCAATAAAAATGAGTAAACTACAGCTTTATGCAACAACACGGATGAAAATCACACACAAATTGCTGAATGAAAGAAGCTGAATATAAAATTCTGTCTGTAGCTTGTCTTTTCATGCTCTTCGTGGTGTATTTTGAATAGCAGAAATTTTAAATTCCATTAATTCTTTGTACAATATATAAAAATTAACTCAAAATGGATAATAGACCTAAGTGTAAAGACAAAAACTATAAAACATCCAGAAGATAAAGTAAGAGGAAATCACTGTGACCTTAGGTTAGACAAAAATTTCACAGACCTGACATCAAAAGCGTAATTCATAAAGAAAAAAAAATCAAGTGTGCAGTCTGTTACCATTGGAGGGTCTTGACTACAAGTCATCCAGTTTCTTGACGTTTTGAACGAATAACTGGACAAAGTACACAAACGAAGCAACGAAAGAATGAAGCAATGAAAGCACAGATTTATTGAAATGAAAGTACACTCCACAGAGTGAGAGTGGATTGAGGCAAGAGTCTCAAGAGCACGAGTTACATAATTTTCTGGAGTTTAAATACTATCTAGAGGTTTCCCATTGGTTATTTGGTTTGCACCCTATGTAAATGAAGTAGTGGCCTGCAACCAGTCTGATTGGTCGTGGAAGGCAACCAGTCAGAGGCTGAAGTAAAGTTACAAAGTTGCACCTCTTGCAAATGTCTGCTTGGTTGTGGGAGTGGACCGATCAGAAGTACTTTCCATTTCTCATCTACAATGCAGAAAGGTGTGTGTGTGGGTGTGCGCGCACGCGCGTGTGTGTGTGTGTATGTGTGGCGGGGGAAGGAAGGTTGCAAAGGGAGTAACCTCTGTTCTTTTAACTTGGGCATGAAAAATTGGGGTTTTCCTTTTGATCTAGTTCTAAAAGTCAGTGCGAATCTGCCTTAGGTTCCCTGCCTCCAGATCCTATTCTCCTGCCTCAGTTCTATTTACATTATGTTTGTTGTATTCTTACCAAGTGTCAGCTGTACTTTTCCCTCACTTGTTCATGTTGCTTGAAATTGATTTGTAATGTGAAATTATTGTTCAATTTTATATTATTTAAAATAGTGAAATACGAGTGTGGAAAGAGAAGCATTTCTATAGAAACTAAGTTGAATATATCAGAAAGATGGAATAAAGATTAGTTAACGAGAGAATCATGCTGTTGAACTGAAGATGGGTAGATAATTGCAACAGATTGAAGGACATAAGCATTGAGAATAAATTTGCTCTCAGATTTTAAAAAACTCTCAATAAAAAGTAATGTGCAGGAAATCATTGCAGATGCATTATGGGTGTGGTTTCTGCAAGAAAGTGAATATGCAACACTTATCAATGAACTAATATTCCAAATAAAAGGGTTGATTCTGTATCAAAGATTGCTAAATAACTTTGCACTTACATGGTTTAAGTTAAAGTATTTAAGGAACTTAGGAGTAATTTGAATTTTAAGTTTTTGATTAACTCACTAACTGCTATCCCAATAGCCTCAGCTGGGAGGGCATCTGCTATATACTAAACTATAGCTATACCTTTTTATTCTACCCTATATATCCTTTATATTAGTAAGATATATTTTTGCAGTATTTTCATTTTCATTATTATTTTAATTTGCATTATGTAGATATGTAATGTCTATGGAGCTGAATCTTTCAGTCTTTTCCTTTATGATTTATTTTTATTACCTCCGTTTACTAAGTTATTAATATACAATATTGATAAATACCTAAGATTGTTCTCAACAGTTTTTATATATTTTGGTTTAAGAAATTTTATTATTTAATAGATTTAATTTGGTGACCTATTTTTAAAAATTACTTATCGGTCTATTTTGATATCATTTATTGACTGTTTTCCTAACACATTTTGAGTATACTTGACTGCATATTTTAAAATTTTAAATCTATAAAATTTTACAAAATTTTCTGTTAAGAATATGGGTAGGCTGGGTATGGTGGCTCAGGCCTTTTGGGAGCACTTTGATTGCTTGAGGCCAGGAGTTCAAGACCAGCCTGGGCAACATAGCATGGCCTTGTCTCTACAAACAATGCAAATGAATTTTAAAATTAGCTGGACACCTGTAGTCTTAGCTACTTGTGAGGCTGAGACAGGAGAGTCATTTGACCCCAGGGGTTTGAGGCTGTGGTAAGCTATGTTTGTGCCACAGCACTCCAGCGTAGGTGGCAGACTAAGACCATGCCTCTACTAAAAAAAAAAAGAGAGAGAATTTAGATTAATTATATTTTCCGTATTTTTTTAAAAGAAAAAAAGACAAGTTGCACCAAATTACGAACTATTCTTGTACGTAGTGATTCTCAGCTAGGTGTGGTTTGTCCTCTAGAGGATATTCGGCAATGTCTGGAGATATTTTGGTTGTTACAACTTAGAGAGTGCTTCTGATATCTAGAGAATAGAGGTCGGAGATGCTGCTAAACATCCTACAATACACGGAACAGCCCCTGACAACAAATAATTATCTGGTGGAAAATGTCAATAGTGCTAGGGGAAAAAAACAAAAAAACAAAA
Organism: Rhinopithecus bieti; assembly: GCF_001698545.2. NCBI lineage: Eukaryota > Metazoa > Chordata > Mammalia > Primates > Cercopithecidae > Rhinopithecus > Rhinopithecus bieti. Next base: position 1,399,001 of record NW_016803844.1, read on the forward strand.
AAACTCACAAAAGCCCTTGTAAAGAACTAAACTAATAGAATGCCTTGAGAAAACTAGAGACACAAAAAAGCAAAACAAAACAAAACTCAGAATTTAATGTTTAAAGCCAGAAGGCATAAATGAGTTTCCTGTGGGAAAGAAGAGAAATAATATATACAGCATTGTTATTAGATAATTATATACATTTAGAAAACGAATGTAGTTACGTGCACTAAACTGCCCTCTACAATCTTTCACTTAAAAGGTCTGTAGGGTATTAAGAGGCTCTTGCTGGGAGCAAATTGACATATTGATTGAGTAAAATAGTCTTTGGGGAAATTTTCAGATGTTTGATATAAATGGTGGTTCCCAGGGCACGGGAAATATCTTGCAAGGTTTTCTTCAAGCAGAAGTCAGGCCTCAGTGTGTCAGTGATCCACTCAAAGCTACATAATCCATGCTTTTCATTCTGTGCCACACAGTAAAGTAATTTTAATACTTGCTTTGTGTAATAAGCATTAGAGTTATCAGATTTCACAAATAAAATCCAGGATGCCTGGTTAAATTTGATATGTATATTAAAATGTATTTGTTGTTTATCTGAAATTCAAAATTAACTGGCCATTCCATTTATCTAGCTACCTTAATATGCATTTTAATTACCTTTAATTAGTTTTAATACCCAGAGAAATATTTTACGTATTAATATTTTCCAGCATCTTTGCGGTGTCTTTATTTGAAGTAAAGTCTTAACTCATCTTTCTACTCCTTTTCTCTGCTCTTCCTACTCACAAATTCCCTGCAATTATCACGGAATAAAACCCCAGATCCACTACTTTTCTCTATTTAAACATCAGTGATTTTGGCAAAGACTCTAATTTGAAATATAACTCAAATTTGAATTTTGAGGTAAAAAAACAATATTTCCCTATAAGAAGGATGAGCTCAGCTATGGTGTTAGGACAGTGAGGTGTGTTACTGACAATAAAACAAAGCAACAACAACAAAACTACCATCCAAGAAAGCTCATAGAGAAAAGGAGAGGGGAAGCAAACCATTCTCTTCAGGCCTGCCACTTGGCAGGGAACAGTGTTTCTCAAAATTCTCTTTGTACCACTTTTCTCAGGATCACATAAGACATTTAAATAGGAATTCCTGAGCCTGAATCAGAATCTACATTTTAGCAAACACTCCAGGTGAATCTTAATGCACACTGAAGCTTAAATACCACTAGGCTAGGATTTTCTGCTGTGCATCTGTGCACATACTGACAGTTTTGAGAGGTATTAAAATGAGTGGTTTCTTTAGCTTTAGACTTCATTTGGAAATACGGTTGTTGCTTGTTTTTTTTTTTTTTTTTTTTGAGACAGAGTCTTGCTCTGTTGCCTAGGCTGGAGTGTAGTGGCGCGATCTTGGCTCGCTTCAACCTCCGCCTCCTGGGTTCAAGAAATTCTCCAGTCTCAGCCTCCCTAGTAGCTGGAACTACAGGCACCTACCACCACACCTGGCTAATTTTTGTATTTTTAGTAGAGATGGGGTTTCATCATATTGGTTAGGCTGGTCTTGAACTCCTGACCTCAGGTGATCCACCCACCTCAGCCTCCCAAAGTGCTGGGATTACAGGTGTGAGCCACCGCGCCTGGCCTGGTTAGTTGCTTCTTAAACCATGTCTATGAATTCCCATTTCTTCTCCACAACCCATACATACTTTCCTACAGCATTTAATTTTGTTCATTCATTCATTCATTCATTCATTCTTTCATTCATTCATTCACTATACTGATAAGTTCAAGCTTCTGTGACTCTTTTAAATGGAAATGTTATAAAAATGTTGTAAATAGAAACCTTATCATTACCTTCATGAATGACAGTGTCTTCATGTTTTGCATTTCCGTCATTCTCCACATTGTTGGCAACCAAAAAGTATACTGCATTGTTTTACTTATTGTTGTGCTGTCACTCATGACAAATATTTAATTTGTTACTAAATGACATTTATGGTTTTGAACTTGCTTGTTTCTGTGTCCCCCACATGCGTTGGGGTCCCAGCGTGCATTGACAATATGTGTGTATGCTTATCAAAGTGCCCTTGGGAAATGAAATAACATGTGAAACTCATTTGTTATTTTCCAGCAAACTTCATAACATTCTCCTTGATTCTATCCTTTGGATAGATTTCTAGTTTATCTTATACGTGAGAAATGACCTTATAACCTGTGTGTGACAGTTGTTTGGGTTTTATTAAGTGCCTTGCTAGCTGGCGATATAGGGGCATTACTCATAGATATTTGTTTGCTACCCCAGTAAGCCAAGGAAATTTATTTTTATATATTTCACTATGGTGTCTTTCTTCTCCTGCATGTCATTTAAAAGTAGTTCATGAAATAAAGGGAATGCTGCCAATTCTGCCTTTAAACATGGGGAAAAGAGATGGATTGTCATCACGGGTCCCAGAGGTGAAAACTTTGTAATATCCACATCTTCCAGAACAAAGTCAACTTGATGAAAATTAAATGTAAATTCAAACAGAAAGGAGTTTCTAATCTCTTTCTATATGCAGAGGAGCAATCAGTTTCCTACCGTTACTGCCCAAACCCCCAGAATGCTTTCATGGAGCCATCCAAAGTTTACCTCTACAGAGAAGCAAGTCACTCCTATATAGCAGTGTGGGCTTTTGTTGCTACATTTTAAACAATGACATCTGAGTGGTCACTTCAAAGTCTTGGAGCGAAAACACTCCAAGATCAAGAGAATTCATTAGAACTTCCAAGGCAAACTCTTAATAATCTATTGTCTTTTCACGTATTTTACTGAGACCCAAACTAGGTGCTTTATTGGTAGGTCTCACACTGTTGAATATATGAAAATTTAAACAGAACTGTGTTATTTAATATCACCCTGCACACTGACACCAATGCAAATATGATCATTATCCTTTCTTACAAAGGATTTGCACATTAAGCACCACTTCTTTGGCAGTTATATGTGGCATTTTGATTAAGCACATGAGTAGGTGTAGAGTGAATTATTTTTTTGTACCAGGATAGCGCTAGGGAGGAGCAGAGGTTCAGCTAGCTCTAGCACTGGGTATTAGATAATCCTTCTATTTGGCCCTCTTCAATATTCAACTGGATCCAAAGATGCATGGGGTGACTTGCCTTTGTCCTTCCATTGGTTTGTTCTTATTCAGAGATGTGTGGAAGCAAGGGATAGCAGAAAACGGTCACTGAGTATGGTGATGGGGAATGCCAAAGAGGCACACTACTTAGAAATTAACAGCAAGATTTTCGCTTCGGACAGCTTTGGAAACTCGGACAAATTTCTGTTTTTCGGAGCCTCAGTTTCATAATATTGAAATGGAGGCAATAATACCAAAGATGTGTTGTGAAAATTGAATTAAAGACAAATTGTTTGTAATAACAAAAAATTGGAAACAATGCAGACGGACATTGACAGGGTTGCAGTTGGGCAAACTATGCTATGTCCCCCAGTGTAACAGTCTGTCGCTGTAACTAAGGCATGGCTTTAAAGTGAATGCAAACAGAAACAAATGAACCCAACTCTATGCCAAATTGGAACCATAACCATACAGAGAGAAAATAATAATTTCAAATAACTTTAGAACTCTGCATACATTTACTGGTATATAAGAACAAAAATAAAGAAGCAAAACAGTACAAATATTAAACTTCAGTCAGTTTTACTATTTTATTTTTGTTATTATTATTATTATTATTTTTTGAGATAGAGTCTTGCTCTGTCGCCCAGGCTGGAGTGCAGTGGCGTGATCTCCGCTCACTGCAAGCTCCGCCTCCCGGGTTCAGGCCATTCTCCTGCCTCAGCCTCCAGAGTAGCTGGCAGTACAGGCGTCCGCCGCTACGCCCGGCTAATTTTTTGTATTTTTAGTCGAGATGGGCAGCGTTAGCCAGGATGGAGTCAGTTTTACTATTAGTATTGATATAGTTATTTTGAAACTGTTTATTACTGTTGTAGTGTAGAGCAAGAGTAATATAATGTTAGGAAACAAAATTCGAAATGTAAGAGAAAGGACATAAGTATAAAAATCAAAGAAATGAAATAAAAACCTTGAAATGATCAATTTTAATGGGAAATATTGATATGCACCCATGATATGAAAAATATATGTTTTTTAGCTTTGCCCACTGATGGAAATCTAGAATTACTGATACCTCAGGAACACTGAAGTTCTTAGTGCCCACATTTTGGTTTCTAAATACCTTTTATACTAAAAATTTCTTGGAGAAAGAGTTGTTTCCAAGTTTAGGATATTTTGTACCAGAAAGTGAGAAAGCAATCAACAAAAGCATATTAAAAGGACATGGGAACCAATTTGAAAGAATTGCAGCTGACCGAATTTGAAGTTTGATCATTATAAATAATGCAATAAAGTGAAAGTCATTGAATATGTAAAAATTCACAAGTGCATATTGATACTAACAGTAACAACAAAAAAGAAGCAAAAGAATAAACCTTCACTTGCCACCACTGGAAAGTACTATTAAATCAACGTCTTTAGAAGTTGGTAATTAAAAGGAAAGAATTAAGCATTTATCCTACCTTTTCATAGGACTATAGTTCAGGGTCAGCAAATACATCTATTGATGAGGAAACTTTACGGAAGAATGCCACCTGAAATGCAGAGGGAATTACGTAACTTTAAAAATCATTGTTAACCCTCTAATAAACTATTTGATTCAAGCAATCATTATTGATGGTGCTAATCCGTTAGGCAAATGATTTCATGTAATGCCAGTCAACCTGTAGATGGCTTGCTAATCACAAAGGACCTCCTAAAATGATGTAATGTGCAGTATACAGCATCCCTTAGAAGATATTCTTGCCAAATGTGTTTAACTTGAATTCACTACCTATTCACACACACACAAAAATACTGGAGCTGGAGGAAGCAGTACGATGATATCAGGAAAAAACTGAAAAAGTCTGGACTGGGGGACAGTCATCAGATAACAAGTTTGAACTAAACTTCATGATAGTTAAACAGCTGGGGAAGTAGGGTCTCCTGATTGGGGAGTACCTCTGTGAAAGTGATTCATTTTAATTGCTAGGGTTATATATCCCGGGCTTGTTTCCTGTAACATGCTAGTTTATGAGACACATGGGTTGCCATAGTCAAATAACGGAAGTACCCCAGAGTGGAGCTCACATTAAGCACATTAAGCATTTAATTTTAAAATAATGGAAACCAGAATATACTGAATTTGCCAGCTACATCCTATTTTTTTTTAAAGTGCTATTTTGGTTCACATATTCACAATTTAGATATTGTTAGAGAAGGATAATTATTTTGTCAAAACATCCTAAATATACACAAATCTCTGTTGAATTTACATATTGGTAAGATATTAAAAAGTATAAAACATTTAGTAAACGTTTGGTTATTATTCTGTGAATGTTGAGTCTTGTCATCACTACAATAGCAGGGCTTTAATAAAATTAGGCTTTGTCTTCGTATTCTTTCTTAAAATTTATTTTCTTTA
>NW_016803844.1:1404847-1425938 GCF_001698545.2 Rhinopithecus bieti
TAATGAAAAAATATATATAAAATATTAATGTTTGTATTTTTATCATAAAATTTATACATGTGTATTATTATCTGCAGTGGATTTTAGGCCACATGGCTTCATGGTTTTTCACATGAAATTATTTCCACTAACCGTTTTAAAATGTAGAATTCTATCTTCTGAGTTGTCCAAGTATCAGTAACCCTGTTTTGTATATCTGTGTATATGACACATTTTCTTAAAATAAAAATTTGTTCTTCACTGAAACAAAATCTCTGGGACCCAAGAATTGTAATTATAAATACATTTCTAAGGATGGATGTCTAAACAATCAGTGATAGTTTTAAATGAAGCCTAACTAATAGGAACTATTATGATTTCAAATGAGTTGACTATAAAAGGATACCGGACAATAAATGAGATCCATATTAATGAACATACAGTGATAAGGCTACTATTGCCAACAAAAGTCAACTTTATGCATATCAAGCTTGCTAATTTATATTTCACGCCCTTTATTAACTAATAGCTAATGAGAGTTATTCACATTTTTCACTGTATCACATCAAATTCTTCTAATAAATATCTGCTCTGTTTTGCATGTGAGTTGCACCATTTCATAAAATTTTCAACCACCCTTGACTTGCTAAATAAAGTTGTCACTCAAACCTCATTTCCTGTTGAGCACAGGGAAGCTGAAGGGACGCTGAGTTAATTTTGCATATTGTCTCCACTTGATGAAATCTCCAAGAGATCTTTGCCCTGTCACCTTTAATGGACTCTGTCTAATGGACTCATTAGTGAATTTCTTATCATTTTTAGTAGAAAGATGAAATCTCACAAAGCTGTCCTTCATGCTTTTGGAAATTATTATAATTTGTTCTTTAAACACATTCAAAAATTAGAATGAGGAGACTCTACTTTATTTGGGTACCATAATATTGTAACAATGACATGTTGATTACAACGAGGGGTCCAAGAATACTATTTCATGCTGATTATTTATATTATATTCAAAACTAGTAGTTACTGTGAACAACACTCTTCAACCCAATAGCTTAATATTACACCATACTCAGAAAATTTGCAGCTGGGAAAATGGAGATTTTCCTGGTTTCATTTATCTGTAAGTGCAGAAAAACCAATAATAAATGATTTCTAAATGCCATGCAAATCTCCCGAAGTTCATGCTATGGAGATTTAGGTTTTAATATTAGTTTGCATTGCGGTCCTGTAATGAGTACTTATTTGTTATCTTGCACTACACCCTTCCTTCTCTGTCTCTTTCCCTCTGCTTTATGTGTTACTTTTGTTAATAAAATTCACATAGATGAACGGTAGGGGGGAATAAGATGGATTTAGACAAGTATCTAATTCTGAAAAATCTGAACAGCTTACTATTTTTATTGTGTTGGGGTGTGTTGTTATACCCTTAAGTAGTTTGTAATACCTTGTCACTCATAGGCTAATCATCTGAGAATGTTTGCTAAAATTTTATCTGGCTATTTTTTTTGAACTTCAACTTTTTAATGACTATTGCTTTCATATTTCATAAGAAAAAATGTCCAGTGTCAGTACTCTTGATAATTCTAGCACGTTGTTCTTTTGCTTGAAAACGTCCTTTGACTTTTCATTGTTAATTGTCTGACTCTAGTGTGTAATGAGGACAGCTTGGAAAGTGGAGACACAGAAGGTAACTGTTTTGTAACCTAAGGTAGGGTGTGTGTGTGTATGTGTGTGTGTGTGTGTGTGTGTGTGTGTGTCTGCAGGGTGACAGTGGTGAGAGGAAGAGAGGAGGGCATAAAGCTCTTTCCAGAGATCATGGTGAACAGAACCAGAAGGCATATACCCAAAGTCAAGAAGATCAATGTAGGGTCTGAGTCATGAGATGAGGCAAGTTGTTGACACAAAGGGCAGCCTGAGAGAGTGAACTGGTAATGTCTGGACTTTCCAGGGTCCTGGAATTATCTTCAGTGGGCAATGAGGTTGTAGTTTGGAGAAATTCCAGGAACGAAAGTGCAAAGCCTACAGTGCTTGTTTTTGGTTGTCTATTTGTTTAATAATTGGTTCACACCATTGCCTGAACAAACTCTTTAAAGGGGATTTCCGAGAACTGTCATCTTTGGAATAGGTTCTTTAATAACTTGTCCTTAAAACCTCTCCTCATGTTACAGAATTTTTCAACTTCCTGCTGTCCACAAAAGACATTTAGTTTCTTCTCGTTTGTGAATCTTTGAATGCAGTGCTTTCTCTGCCTAGAATAGTTCTCCCCTTTTTACTTGTCTGGCAAACTCTTCTTTTTCTTTCATGATGCAATTCATATGGCACCTCATTTATGAGACTTTCCCTAATAAAATCCTCCACAACTCCATGTCCAGAGTTACTCATTCTGGTATGTTAAGCACTCTATTTGAGTACTTAACATTCTTTCTTCAAAGGTGTTAATTATTATCATTTGGAGAGGTCATCAGGGTTAACCAAGGCTCAGTATCTCTTTGACAACCTGCATGGTTAACAGACCTATTATATTCCCAGCATCCTTGGTTTTTCTAATACGAAGGTGGGGAGAGGTGCAGAAAACAAAACGTGAAGGAATGTTGCTAACTTTAGCCCTGTTAATTGGTGGTGTTATTTTACTATGTCTTTTGTTGCACTAATACATGTGTGCTGCCTTTCCCAAATGGAACGGACTCTGCCATAAATTTTAGAACAATTTTTGAGCAGCTGAAATGTTTATTGCACTCGGTGTTTATGCAGTGCGCACTGTAGGGAGTACGAATACAAAGAAGGAAAGGCACACACCACCATCTGGTAGGTAGAAAAGTCTGTGATGAGACAGTAGTGAGCAGAGGCAGCATCTGAAAAGGAGGAGTAATGGAAAGCGTGTACATTAGGGCTGTTGAAAAGTAAAACTGTGGACAAATTAATGATTATGGGTGATTTTAATGCTGATAGTAAAAGTAAACACCTCTGTTTGGTGAAAATGAGGTGTTGCCTGGTAGAGAGATCTATGCCCATCTAGAAATCTATGCACAGCAAGGTCTTTTTTAGCTGTTTAAGTGGTAATAAAATTGAATTGAACCCGTAATTCATGTCCTGAGAAAATTTCCATGCTTTTCCTCCAAATTCCTGAGAAATATTGAGGCAAGGAAAAGTTTATTCTCATGATCAGTTTGGCTTTCATTATCTGTTTCCACTGAATCCTTTTTTTCTTGTATGCCTTCTGGATGTTTCTTTATTCCCGCTTTGTCCATAGTTCAAATATAGGACTTAGTCCTTCATTTATTTCTTTGGCAAAAACAACTACAACCAACAACAACACTTTCAGGAGGCATGCAAGCATCAGACTTCACTGAAGTTTCGGAGAGGTGGCAGATTTACTTCTTAGTAATGCAAAGAACTTTAAATGTTAATCATTCCTGACCTTGAATGTCGTTCAGACTCTCTACTGCATTTTTAACTGTTTATCTCTTATTTCTCCCATCTTCTATTTTTTCTTCATTCAAAATCCACCCTCAAATTCCTGATTATTCATCATGAAAATAAATTTAGCTGTGTCCATTATTGCTTTGTTTACTGTTAACTCATGCTTTGTGAGTCTCAATTTCTATCCTTAAAACTAACAACGATAGTTCCTCCCTAAAATGAATTCTAGCACTGCCATCATAAAAATATTAATTTTGGCTGGGCGTGGTAACTCATGCCTGTAATCCCAACGCTTCAGGAGACTGAGGTGGGAAGATTGCTTGAAGCCAGGAGTTTGTGAGAACAATGTGGCAATGAAGAAAACCCCATCTCTACAAAAAAATTTAAAAAAACATAGCCGGGTGTAGTGGCATGTACCTATTCCCAGCTACTAGAGAAGCTGAAGCAGGAGGATCACTTGAGCCTAGAAGTTTAAGGTTGCAGTGAGCTAAATCACCCCACCACACTCCAGCTTGGGGAACAGAGCAAGATACTATCTGTTAAAAACAAACAAACAAACAAACAAAATCTAGGGAATGCCATTCTGGACACTGGCTATTTAAACTAAAGAGCTTCTGCACTGCAAAAGAAACTACCGGCAGAGTAAACAGACAAATTACAGAATGGGAGAAAATTTTTGCCAGCTATGCATCTGACAAAGGTCTAATATCCTGCATCTATGAGGAACTTAAACAAATGTACAAGAAAAAAAAGAACCCTATTAAAAAGTAGGCAAAGGACACAAATAGACACTTCTCAAAAGACGACATACATGTGGCCAATGATCATATGAGTAAAAGCTCAACATCACTGATCATTAGAGAAATGCGAATCAAAACCACAATGAGATACCATCTCACATCAGTCAGAATGGCTATTATTAAAAAGTAAAAATCTAACAGAGTGGCTGGGTGCAGTGGCTCATGCCTGCAATCCCAATACTCTGAGAGGCTGAGGCAGGTGGATCACTTGAGGCCAGGAGTTTAAGACTAGCCTGGCCAACATGGCGAATCCCCGTCTGTACTAAAAAATACAAAAATTAGCCAGGTGTGATGGCACACACCTGTAATCCTAGCTACTCGAGAGGCTGAGGCAGGAAAATTGCTTGAACTCAGGAGGCAAAGGTTGCAGTGAGCTGAGATTGCACCACTGCACTCCAGCCTGGGCAATAGAGCAAGGTTCTGTCTCAAAACAAAACTAACAGATGCTGGTGAGGCTGTGGAGATAGGGGAATGCTTATGCTCTGTTGGTGGGAATGCAGATTAGTTCGGCCCCCACAGAAAGCAGTTTGGAAATTTTTTAAAGAACTTGAAACAGAACTACCATTCCACCCAGCAATCCCATTAGTGGGTATATACGCAAAGAAAAATATATTGTTCTACCAAAAGGACAGATGTTCTTCATAGCGCTATTCACAATAGCAAAGACCTGAAGTCAACCCAGGTGCCCATTGGTGGTGCACTGGATAAAGAAAATGTACATATACAACATGGAATACTACACAGCCATAGAAGAAAGAAATAATGTCCTTTGCAGCAACATGGATGCAGCTGGAGGCCATTATCCTAAGTGAATTAACGCAGAAACATAAAACCAGATACTGCGTGTTCTCACTTACAAATAGGAGCTAAACACTGGGTACTGAGTACCCATAAAGATAGGAATAACAGACACTGGGCACTGCTAGAGTGGGGAGGGTGGGAGGTGAGAAGGATTGAAAAATGGCTTATTGTGTACTATGCTTACTACCTGGGTGATGGAATGGATCCTTCGTACTTCAAACCTCAACATTATGCAACATACCCACATAGCAAACCTGCATATGTACCTCCTTAATTTAAAATAAAAGTTAAAATTACATTAAAAATACTAATTTTTGCCCCAGTAGAAATAGAAGGAAAATAGATAACTGAATTTCATTCTTTTCTTTTAGGATCCTTATTCAACAAATAGTTTAGTCTTTGCTGAGTCAGCAACTATGCTAGATACAAAGATGGAAAATAGGAAAAATGTATTCCCTGACATCATGGAACATTCCAAAAGGCAGAATTTACAAGGACTAGCATGCAATGAAAAGTTGCCAGGGTTGCACAGAACCAGAAATATATAGCCCATAATTAGGTGAAAAATCAGTCAATCAGTCTGTTCCAGAAATGAAAGATAATGGAGGCTATTAAAAAGAATTCTGTGTTTCATACATTCAAGAAACTAGTGGAAAGATTTAACACATGTTGAGACACAGGACATAAAAAACAGACTCAAAATTTTATAGATGAAAGCTATGTGTGAGATGAAATATACATGGATGGAATAAGTGGCAGATTAAACCTTCAAGAAGGAAATATTAGTGAACTTGAAGAAATGGCAACAGAAACTATCCAAAATAAAACACAGAGAGAAAAAAGGCTAAAAAAATTTGAACAGACTGTCTAAGCGTGGTGGCTCTCACCTGTAATCCCAGCACGTTGGGAGGCCGACACGGGCAGATCATAAGGTCAAGAGATTGAGACTGTACTGGCCAACATGGTGAAACCACTCTCTACTAAAAATACAAAAATTAGTCGGGTGTGGTGGTGAGCACCTGTAGTCCCAGCTACTTGGGAGGCTGAGGCAGGAGAATCACTTGAACCTGAGAGGCGGAGGTCGCAGTGGGCCGAGATCGTGCCATTGCACTCCAGTCTGGCAAAAGAGTGAGGCTCTGTCTGAAAATAAATAAATAAATAAATAAATTGAACAGACCATTCGTGATGAGCTTGAGAGAACCTTAAGCAGTCACATAGACATGTATTTTGAGTACATGAAGGATATGCAAGAGACAGATGTGGCCCAAAAATTTTGAAGAATAATGGCCAGAAATGTTCAAATTTGATAAAAAGGTAAACTGACTGATTAAGGAAGGTCACCAAACCTGAAGCACAAGGATCATGAAGAAAACTACCCTTATACTTCATAATCAAATAATTTAAAACTAATTATAATGAGAGCATCTTAGAAGCAGCCAGAGGAAAAAAGGCACTTTACACAGAAAGAAACAATGGCAGCAGAGTTTTCCTGTGAAAGAACACAAGCTAGAAGACTGTAGTGCATCATTAAAATAAAGAAAAGAACAACCTGTCAAACTAGAATTTTCTGTTTAGTAGAAATATTTATCAAAAATGAAGGCAACCACTCTTAAGAATAGGCACAAGAGAAATAAAACATACATCTGCACAAAGATCTGTACAGAAATGTTCATGGGAACATTCTTCACAATAACTGAAGGCTGTAAACAACCCAAACGTTTATTAACTAGTGAGTGAAAAAAATCAGACGAGGTATATGCACATGATGAAATAATATTCTGTAGCCAGGTGCAGTGGCTCACGCCTGTAATCCCAGTACTTTGGGAGGCCGAGGCAGGTGGATCACCTGAGGTTAGGAGTTCGAGACCAGCCTGGTCAACATAGCAAAACTCCAGCTCTATCAAAAATACAAAAAATTAGCTGGGCATGGTGGTGGGCACCTGTAATCTCAGCTACTCTGGAGACTGAGGCAGGGAGAATCGCTTGAACCTGGAGGGCAAAGGTTGCAGTGAGCTGAGATTGCACCATTGCACTCCAGCCTGGGTGACAGAGTGAGACTCTGTCTTAAAAAAGAAAAAGAAAAAGAAAAAAGAAAAAAAGAGAGAAATAATATCCTGCAGTTAAAGGGCATAGGGCATGAACTACATCTACTTCAATAAGGAGTAATCTCAAAAACATTATGCTCTGTGAAGGAAGGCAGATACAAAAGATTATATATTGTGGAATTTCATTTTTATAAGCTGTAAAGAAAGGGCAAATTTATAAAGAAAGCAGATCAGTTGTTGTCTAGGACTAGGGTTTGGACACGGATTAACTGTAATAAAGAATGATTGCGCTTTTGGAGTGATGGAAGTGTTCAAAACTGGATTTTAGAATGGTTGCACAATTCCATAAATTTACCAAAATTGAATTTTATATTTATAATGGTTGAATTTTGTGGTGTAAATTATACCTCGTTAAAGCTGTTTAGAAAATGAAGGTGATGTTAGGATGGCTATTACCTCCCCACCCCGCAAAAAAAAAGGTAAGTTTTGGCAAGGATGTGGAGAAATTGGGAACCTTGCATGCACTATTGGAAAGAAGGTAAAATTCAGCAGTTCTTATGGGAAGCAGCAAAATTAAAAATAGAATTATCTTATGATCCAGCACTTCCACTTCGAGGTATATATCTAAAATACTTGAAATCAAGATCTCAAAGAGATATATGCATTATATCTGTGCTCATTATAGCATTATGCACGATAGCCGAGGTATGGGAACAACCTAAAATTCCATCAATGGATAAATGGATAAAGACAATATGGAATATTATTCAGTCTCAAAAGACAAGAAAATCTTTCCTATGCTACAGCATGGATGAAATCCATCCATATGCTACGACATGGATAAACATGAAGGACATTACGCTAACTGAAATAAGCCGGTCACAGAAGGAAAAGCAATGATTGATTCTACTTACATAGGTTATCTAAAATAGTCAATCCCATAGATTTAGAAAGTAGAATGGTGCTTGCCAAGGGATGATGTAAGGGGAAAGAGGCAGTTGCTGTTCAATGGGTATAAAGTTATGCAAAATAAGTTCTAGAGATCAGTTGTTCAGTGTGCCTGTGGTTAGCAATCTGTACGTATTGTACACTTAAAAAATTGTCCTGCCTGTTTCTTTAATGTAATTAGAGAGGATGGGATCCGTTTTCCTCAAACATGCCATTCTCTGAGTTCTGTTTGTCTTCTAAGAACTTTAAAATGCTTGATTTTAAAAGCTGTGAAACATTACAAAAGTGCATGCATGCATCTTTGTTATGTGTTGAAAAACACTGGTTTAATGACTGGTTAATTTGATGCTTTAGAGTGACTAGCAAAATGACTTAAAACATTTCTTCTAAGTAAATACCAGGAATGGAATGGCTGAGACATACGGTAGGTTATACATCTAACTTTATAAGAAACTACGAAACAGTTTTTCAAACTGGTTATACTATTTTATATTCTCACCAGCAATATATGAAAGTTCCAGTTATTGGAATAAATGACATGAAAAGTTTAAACAGCCAGATGGTTTAAATAGAGATGTACACGTACATACACATTTACAACTGGTGGAAAAACTTAAAAATTCAATGCTGTATATGATGTCGTATATTAAGCGCATCAGTCACTTTAGGAAGTGCTAGTTTGCTTAACTGGAGTGAGGAATTCGGTGACCAGTCACATTAATATAGTAAGTGGAAGGTGATGGGAATTAAAATTATGACAGCTGGACTAGAAAAGACCAGGAAGAAAAAAAATAGGAAAATCCAGAAATAACCTGAAGGATGGAACTAATTTGATGTGGGATACAAGGAGGGGAAGGAATGAAAAATAATTCTGAGATTTGGGGCTATGGCACCTAAAAGAGGTATTATATAATGTGAAGAAATGTCAGGAGGAGATTGTTTGAGGGCAAGATGGGAGAAACAGACACATATTGTTCAGAGTATTTTATGAAACAGATACATATTGTTTATAGTGTTTGAATAGAGATTTCTAGCTGGCAGGCCTGGAGCTTAGAAGAGAATGTAGGGTGAGAGATGCAGATTTGGGGAGTCACGTCCACGGCACTATGGTGGAAGAGGTGAGAAGTTGTTGAGATCACACGGAAAAATGTGGAGAACTGAGCTCTATGACAGAGCATTAAGTAACACTTATATTTATGAAACTAGAGGAAAAGCAACCTCAGCAAGAGACAGCAAAGAGAAAAAAGAAAGAAAACTAGAACGGTAGGCTCCTTGGGGATCTAAGGAAGGAGAAAAAGCAAGTTAACTCTATGCTTTAGAAGCCTATTTTTAAAATGTTTTGCAAAATGATTTGATGGAAAACAACACAATTCATGAATTTGATATTCAGTAACTTTTTTTTTAAGTTAGATTAAAAGAAACTGTGATCATCTCTAAATGAGGCAGGAAAATGGTCACTGAGCTTAGGTAACGAGTTTCTCAGCATTTTGATCTGGAGTTACAACTTAGCTATCAAGGAAAGGTTTCAAATAAACAATGACTCATGGCTGACTGAGACTTTGTAGCCAACCTCACACACACATACACACACACACACACACACACACACACACACACACACAGCCAAGGGTTAAATCTTTTATCAGAGTGAAGAATATAGTGCCATATTATTAAGAGATAGTTATTTGGTTCATGACATTTTGATTAGTAATTATAAATAGAGATCACAATTAAAACCATAGTCTCCAACATAGAATGATCATCTAATGATAAAAATATTTGCTGATTCAGCCTTATCACTAACGGTGCGCACTAGAGAATTGCCAGCAGGCTGCATTTTGCCTCAAGCTGTGTAGTTTTACCCCAGAGCAGATATTAATTTAGGATGTTACTGCTTATGTCATCAGATATTCTTACTTACAGACTGTGACCCTGTTAATTTGCAGTCTGAGACTGTAATAATAATTTTTACTGGTTCACTTTATTAACGCATAGCTTTCTTGTTTTCCTTATTTGTTAGTACCTTTATGGGAGGGCTTGACCAGTAGTTACACCTAGGCTTTGGAAACATCTCTCCTAAAAACATCCGCAGATGAACTGTGATAAATAAGTACCACATATTTTAAAATGTTCCCATATCGGAAGACTTTTGAATTAAATTTATTAACGTCTTACCCACTCATTCACCCCAAAACACTACTAAGCATCATGCCTGTTATTATGCTAGGAAGGCTGGATGCGTATGAAGAAGGAGGCCATTTCTATCTTTTGAAGTATTCGTATTTTAGTAGTTTACAAAGTTATGTAACAATTTGTTTTACGACAGTTCTATTTTAAGTTAGTTGTCCAGAACTGAGAATGTATTATGGTTTTGTCATATAAATAGAACACAGAGGATATTAATGTGGCAAATCAACTCCAATCCTATATAGCCCCTGACACATGCTGTTACTGAACCTAATCCTTGTCTAGACCAGTATTTATTTAAGGAAAATGTGTTTGGAAATGCCACCAGAATGCCAAGAAGATCGCATCTCAGCAGCGATAGAAAATCTGCCCTCTTGCCACTGGCCCTACCTTTTCAGAGAGTAAGAGCTAGAACCACAGCCTCGAAGTGCTGGTGGGAGTCCTGCTGGGGGAGCACCTGGCTGAGTTGGGGCTGGACTGATGGGGGCCTTTGACGGGAAAATCACACTGGGGAGGGGTGTCTATTCCATGGATGTCAGTTTTCTTTTCTTTTGAAAGACTCAGGGGACAGCCTGTTTTTTTTCTCCTGCCTCAGAAAAGGGTCAAATGGCAGCATGCTGATACAGCATATTCCAATGAATATAGTATTTGATCTGTCCAGGAAATGTCCTTTAAGATTGACCCTGCTAAATTTAGACAGAAGCTGTTCAGTCTTCTCAGATTCCAGGAGCTCAAACTACTTATTAAAAACCTCTCAGTTGGAAATAAGACCATAGATCTGTCGGCCTTTTGCTGAACCATTAAGCCATAGATACCACTTTTACCGAGAAGGGTATAACTTCAGTTGCTGAGGAGGAGATTATTTGCAGTGGTACATATCACCATAGTAACTGGATTTTCAAGCAGGGCTGTTGAAATGGAACTCAAAAGTCATGCAGAAACAGGTCTACCTTGCACTGGCTTCAAAAGGACCATGTAGGGAAGAGGCAGAACGATTCATGGATTTGATGCCATTTGATCTATGCCCAAAGGCATGGGTGAAGAGATAGGCAATAAGTGCGTTCATATCAATATGTTGCAACATTAAAACAGAACTATGTGGCCGGGCGCGGTGGCTCAAGCCTGTAATCCCAGCACTTTGGGAGGCTGAGAAGGGCAGATCACGAGGTCAGGAGATCGAGACCATCCTGGCTAACACTGTGAAACCCCGTCTCTACTAAAAAATACAAAAAACTAGCCGGGCGAGGTGGCGGGCGCCTGTAGTTCCAGCTACTCGGGAGGCTGAGGCAGGAGAATGGCGTGAACCCGGGAGGCGGAGCTTGCAGTGAGCTGAGATCCGGCCACTGCACTCCAGCCCAGGCGACAGAGTGAGACTCCGTCTCAAAAAAACAAAAAACAAAAAAAAAAAAAAAAACAACAAAAAAAAAAAAAAACAGAACTATGTACTTCACCATCAACCTGCTATAAGCGAACAAATCAATAAACAGTCTCTTCTCTCATAATTTTGTGACGTAAATAAATGCAACATTTATGAATACACAGAAGTAATATTAGACTTGATTATTTTAAGAACCTTAATTGGCATTCTAGAAGCTATTCACCCTAAAGTGAAGTTATTAACCATAAACAGCAAATATTTATTGTGGTTTTTTTTTTTGTACTTTGCAATTGTTGGGGAGAGAGTGTGCTTGACACTGTAGTAAAGTTACAAAACAAATGTAATGGTAATCTCCTGGGAAAATCAACATCGAATTTCAGAACTGAAAAAAATGTAGATTATATAAAGGGATTTCAAAAAGTTCAAGGAAAATGAAATTAAAATCATTTGTTTATTTCATTCAAATAAATTGAAAGAAAAATTTTAGGTTATATACAACTCTGCAAAGGACCTAACATTGTAGGTCAGTACGGACTACTTCAACCCTTTGCAGATGCAATACAACTTTTTATTAAAGAACCACTATGACTATTAGCATCTGCCATTCCCCATATATTATTGCTCCAACTCTAGCCTGACCTATTGCACTCTTTGTATGAATTCCCCTCCCCATACCATACCCCCTATTTAATCTTAATATAGGTCCCTTATTTATACTAGCTATATCAAGCCTTGCTGTCTACTCTATCTTAGGATCAGGATGAGCATTCAATTCAAAATATGCACTATTTGGTGCACTACCAGTAGTAGTCCAAACAACTTCATATAACATTATCCTAGCTATTATCCTCCTGTCAGTTCTTTTGATAAGTGACTCATTTAATTTACCCACACTCATCACAACACAAGAGTTTATTTGGCTACTCATACCATCATGACCTCTAGCTATAATATGATTCATCTCCACCCTAGCAGAGACTAACCAAGCCCCACATGACTTAATAGAAGGGGAACTAGTCTTAGGATTTAATGTTGAATACACTTCAGGTACGTTTACCCTGTTCTTTATAGAAAAATATATAGATATCATTACAATGAATGCCCTAATCACTAGTATCTTCCTAGGAGCATTACACAACATTTACATACCAGAACTCTATACCATAAATTGTGTCACCAAAACCCTCCTTTTAATGACCCTCTTTTTATGAATTCCAGCATTATACCCTCGATTTCATTATGATCAGCTCATATATCTATGAAAAAACTTCTCATCACTCACTAGCACTTTGCAAATAACATATCTCTATGTCCATCCTAACATCTAGTATTCCACCTCAAATGTAAGAAATATGTCTGATAAAAGAGTTGCTCTGATAGAGTAAATAATAGAGGTTTAAACCCTCTTATTTCTAGAATTATAGGAGTTGAATCTATTCCTGAGAATCAAAACTTCTCCATGCTACCTAATACATCATATCCTATAGTTAGGTCAGCTAAATAAGTTATAGGGTCCATACCCCAAAAATCTTGGTTTATACCCTTTCTCACACTAATCAACCCTGTAACCCAACTTATCATCTCTTTCACTATCTTTACAGGAACTGTCATCACAATAATAGGCTCACACTGACTTCTCAACTGAATGGATATAGAAATAAATATACTAGCTATTATCCCGATTCTATAAAAAAGCAAGCCCCCACTCCATAGAAGCAGCTACCAAATATTTTCTTACACAAGAAACTGCATCCATAATCCTCATAACAGGTGCTATTACTGATATACTGTACTCCAGACAATGAATAATCATAAACTCAATCAATCAAGTAGCATCTTTAATAATAGTAATAGCCTTAACGATAAAATTAGGCATATCTCCCTTCCACTTTTTGGTCCCAGAAGTAACCCAAGGAATTTCACTAACATCTGGTATAATCCTTCCTACATGTCTTCTTACATGACAAAAACTAGCACCTATCTCCATTATATTTCAAATTTTCTTCTCAACAGACCTAAACATTTTAGTAGCAATTGCAACATTATCTATTCTAGTAGGGGGCTGAGGACTCAACCAAACACAACTGCAAAAAATGTTAGCCTATTCATCAATTGCTCACATGGGCTGAATGATTGCAATCTTAACATATAACCCAAACATTACTACCCAAAACCTAATTATCTATCTTATCTTGACAGTAGCTATATTTATAATATTTAATGCAAGCAGAAGCACTACAAATCTATCACTATCGCATACCTTATTTGTCAACATAAGCTCCAACAAGGTCAAGATACTTTTATAAGCAATGCTGTCAGCCATTTAGTCCATCCCTAAATAACTGAGGGTCCTGGGAATTTAATCATGTCACTGCAGTCCTCTTTATAGTATTAACTAAGGAAAAATGGATGCCCTCTATGGCTATTTAAATATTAGGAAGCAAGAAGAAGTTAGAAGAAGCTAAATCAGGACTGTAAGGTGGATGCCTAATGATTCTCCATCAAAACTGTTGGGGTGGTACAAGATTAACTTTCTCCTTGCAAATGGATGTGGATGGTCTGCCACTGTAACCTTTATCCCTTCTTAAAACATCTCATTCCTTCTTAAAACAAGTTATCCACTTGGAAATGGATTTTTGGGGTTCATTGTCTCCATAAACTTTTCATAAAGCATCAATGACTTCACCATTCTTCCATCCAAACTTTACCTTAATTATGATATTTGTTTTTGGTTTAATGTTAGCAAAATGCGTGTTGCTCTGATAGGGGCTCTTTTCTTTTCTTTTTTACTTTTTTTTATTTTTTGAGACAGAGTCTCGCTCTGTTGCCCAGGCTGGAGTGCAGTGGCATGATCTTGGCTCACTGCAACCTCTGCCTCCCAGGTTCAAGCGGTTCTCCTGCCTTAGCCTCTTGAATAGCTGGGACTGCAGGTGCCTGCCACCATGCCCGGCTAATTTTTTGTACTTTTAAAGGAGACAGGGTTTCACCATGTTAGCCAGGATACTCTCGATCTCCTGACCTCGTGAACTGCCCACCTTGGCCTCCCAAAGTGCTGGGATTATAGGGGTGAGCCACCGCACCTGGCCAAGGGGCTCTTTTCAAACTGATGTCTTATCTTTCTTAGTGCCTCAAGCTGGATTCTGTTTAGCCATGTTATAACAAATTACTAATAAATTATTTTGGTGTAAAAAAATTTTGAAACACTTGCATAGGTTTTAAAATTATATGCGTTTTCATGATTTTTTTTGAAGACTCTCATCAAGTCCTCAAATCTTAAATATGGGAGGGACTCTAAGGATCTTCTTTTGCAATTATCTCCAGTTTTCAAATGAGGAAGCGAAGTTCCATATTGATTGAGTAATGTGGTGAAGGTCACACAGATGTGGAACTAAGTCTGAAACCAAATATTCTAACTTCTGAGTTAAGAGATTAGGAGAAACATGACAAATATTAAAGCTAGAGAGTTCCTACATGAGTTGCTCACAATGTAAAGTAGAAAACAAAATGAATACACTTGAAACAAGTAAAGCATAATTAGAGAGGGCGAGAGTTTGGAATTAAGGATGAGAGTGTTCCCACTAAATTTCCTTTAAAATTTCTTATTAATTTTTAAGGTGTATGTTTTCTAAAAATGTGAGCTATAGTTTGTGAGACCCGCTTTTTTCAAGTTAAACAATGCAGGAAAGTATAGAGACAGTTATAAAAGACATTCATGTACCAATTAACAACTGAAAAGCAACTTTTTTTCTTTTTGCTTTAAGTCTCTTTCTCTTTCTTTCTCTAAACCAGAGGAATATCACATTACAGATAAAGTTGTTGCACTTCCTCCTCATTTCTAGCTTCATTTTCCTCCCGACCCTATCCCAGCCAGTCACTGTCACAAATGCATTTTTTACCAAATATTTAGTGAGTCCCTACTATATGTCAGGCAGAGTTCTAGGTGCTCAGAATACATCAATAAAATATTCCTAACCAAAATATTTTACATTTTAGAGCAAGAATTTGATAAGTATTCATTTTTAATACATTCAGGCGTATATACATCTATACACATGAATAACGTTCTTTCTGTGTGCTTTTTCCCATTTTTTTATTGTGGTAAAATACACATAAAATGTACTTCCTTAACTGTTTTTAATGTACAAATGAGTGGCATTAAATACATTCATCATGTTGTGCAGCCATCACCACCATCCATCTCCAAACTCTTTTTATCTTGTAAAACTGAAACTCTGTACCCATTAAATAATAACTCCCCATTTTCCCCTTGACCCATCCCTTAGCAACCTCTACTATTTCTGTCTATATGATTTTGACTACACTAAATACTTCATATATGTGGAATCATACAGTATTTATCCTTTTGTGATTGGCTTATTTCACTTAGCATAATGTCCTCAAGGTTCAACCATGTTGTAGAATATGGCAGCATTTTCTCCCATTTTAAGGCTGAATAATATTCTATTGTATGCATATGCCATATTTTGCTTATCCATTCATATGCTGATGGAAGGTGGATTGCTTCCACATTTTAGCTATTGTGGATGATGCTGCTGTGAACATGGGTGTACAAATATCTCTTAGAGACCCATCTTTCAATTCTTTTGGATATACACCCAGAAGTGGAATTGTTGTATAATATGATAATTCTATTTATAATTTTTTGAGGGACTACCATACTGTTTTTCCACAGTGGCTGTAATGTACCATTTTTCATTCTACTCACTGTGTACAAGCGTTCCAATGTCTCCACATCCTTGCCCTCACCAACACTTTTTTTTTTTTTTTGGAGATAGAATCTCACTCTGTTGCCCAGGCTGGAGTGCAGTGGTGCAATCTTGGCTCATTGCAACCTCCACCTCTTGAGTTTAAGCGATTCTCCTGCCTCAGCCTCCCAAGAAGCTGGGACTAGAGGCATGTGCCACCATGCTTGGCTAATTTTTGTATTTTAGGTAGAGACAGGGTTTCACCATGTTGGCCAGACTGGTCTCGAACTCCTGACTTCAGGTGACCCACCTGCCTTGGCCTTCCAAAGTGCTGGGATTACAGATGTGAGTCACTGTGCCCGGCCAACCAACACTTATTTCCTATTTTTTTTTTTTTAATAGTAGTCATACCAATGGGTGTGAGGTAATATCTCATTGTACTTTTGATTTCCATTTCCCTAATTGTTAGTGATGTTAAGGATATTTTTATGTGCTTATTGGATATTTGTATATCTTCTTTAGAGAAATATCTGTTTAAGTCCTTTGCCCAGTTTTCAATTGGATTATTTTCATGTTGTTGAGCTTTAGGATATATTCCAGATATTAATCCTGTATCACAGTGGTCACCAACCCTTTTTGTTTTGAGGGACCAATTTTATGGAAGACAGTTTTTTTGTGGATGAGGAGGGGGAATGGTTTCAAAATGATTCAGGTGCATTACATTTATTGTGCACTTTATTTCTATTATTATTACATTGCAATATATAATAAAATAATTATACAACTCACCATAATGTAGAATCACTGGGATCCCTGAGCTCGTTTTCCTGCAACTAGATGGATGGTCCCATCTGTGGGTGATGGGAGACAGTGACAGATCATCAGGCATTAGATTCTCATAAGGAGCATGCAACCTAAATCCCTCAAGTGCGCAGTTCACAATATGGTTCGTGCTCCTATGAGAATCTAATGCTGCCGCTGATCTGACAGGAGGTAGAGCTCAGCTTCACTCACTGGCCCATGCTGACCTCCTGCTTTGTGGCCCAGTTCCTAACAGGCTATGGAGCAGTACTGGGAGCTGGGGTTCCCCTGTCTTATCACACACATAGTTTGCAAATATTTTCTTCCGTTCTGTGGGTTGCCTGTTGATAGTGTCTCTGGATGCACAGATTATTAAGATATTCATTAAGTCCAGTTTGTCCATTTTTTGTTGTTGCCTGTGCCTTTGTTGTCATATTCAAAAAATCATTGCCAAATCCAATATCACAAGATGTTTTCCCTATAGTTTCTTCTATGAGTTTTATAGCTCTAGGTCTTTGATCACTTTTGAATTAATTTTCATATATGGTGATAGGTAAGGGTCCAACTTTAATCTTCCGTATGTGGATATCCAGTTTACCCAGCACCATTTGTTGAAGAGACTGTCCCTTTCCCCACTGAATGGTCTTGGCACCTTTATAAAAAATCACTTGACCATACACGTGGGGGTTTAATTCTGGGCTCTCACTTATATTTCTGTGGTCTATATATCTGTCTTTATGCTAATTCCACACTGTTTTGAATACTATACTTTTAAAATACATATAATGTGCATCATACGCTATATGTTAACCTGAAACTACAGCTTGCTTTTTCCATTCAACATTGTGTTTTTGAGATCTACTAATGTTGATAGATTAAGTCCATTTTTAGATGCTTTATGATATTGATATTGTTTTACTTATTCCTCTTTTGAAACTCATTGAGAACGAATCACATTTTCAGTACTGGCATAATGCTGCAATGCAGCATTAGAGGGTAGACCCTCTAAGGGTCTACCGTGCCCATATTTAAGTCTCTTCTCTCTGAGATATTTATCTAGATATGGGTTTGCTGAGTCTTAGTGTAAATACATTTTCTATTTTCCTAGATGCTGCTGAATTACTTGAATTACTTACTAAAGTTACCATACCATTTGTTTTCCTCATCAGCAGTGATTTTCACCTAGAAAGTATTTACAGTTCATGGTCATGTAATGTCTTTGATGACATATATAAATATTGCATGTTTTTCCTTTTGCAGGAAAGAGTGTATTTGTGTTAAGAGTACTTTGAGATTGATGGCTCATAAAGTCACTAGGAAAGTCATTTTTATGTTGTGGTACAGGAATCCTAACTCCCAGTCTTATTAAATAGGAAAAGCAGGGCTCAGTCCTTCTGCATACAGGTTAGTTAGTCTGAAATGAAATGAAATAAATCCTTTAAAGAAATAAGAGCATAGGTAATCCAAAAATACTAGAAATAATACACTAGTGGGAGTGAGAGTACAAATTTAATTATGTGAGAACCTGAAAATTATAAGAATATTGTCTAAAAATTAGATTCAATGGAGTATTTTCAAGCTGTATTATGAAACTGATTTCAATTGTTAAAACTCCATTAGTTTGGAAAGATTTATTCTAAATACTGGCAAAGAGCTTATACTAAAAAGAGTTAGAAGATTGACTTAAACTTTTTTTTAACAGGAGTGTACTTTCTCTAATCAAGTAAGCATAATGTCAAATATAAACTGAAATTACTGATAATTAAGAGGAAATTATCTATATAATTGCTGGTTATTAACCTAAGAGTTTATTTCATAATGAAATTGGCTGGATTGAAATGTTTAAAAGTCAAAATATGAAAAATTACATAAATTGTAGTCTTTTGAATTTCAGAGTATTTTAAAAAATCCAATAACTCCTTGAATCATCTAGTGATTTCTGAAATTCATGGCAGAGACCAAAGTTTGACAGACAATATTTTGAGTCTGAATGCCTTTCCTTTTTGGTCTCAAAATCCATGGCCCTGGAGGATTTGTGGCCAAGAGATTTTCCAAAACATCTATGTGAGAGAAGTGCATGATGTTTTCAGAGCGGTTTCTCCTCCTACCCTCAAGAAGATAATGATTCCACAGAGGGGCACTATGGAGCAAGTGCTGAGCAAGAGGGAGCTTAGATGCTAGTGAATACATAAGAAGGGCTTCATTTTTTTCTTAAGTATAAGAAATTAACCATTCATTTGGAACTGTGCCACCAGAATCTCCCAAGTGTGCTCTCATTAGCACATTATGGTTACTGGAGAACAGTACAGAGGACCCTGAGGACTCAGCCTCCCCACCCGATTGCAGCCTGCTGTGAGCACATTCCTGAACCCCACTCTGTGGGGTAAGATCAAGGGTCAATTACCCAGACCTCTTAGAGAGTCACACTAAGAGCCCTAACCTAGGTCATAGGGCTTAACCTCCACATGAATGGTCAGAGAAGGATAGCGATAGCTCATTGTTTTTCCCCTGGGCCCAGAGAGGATTTTGGAGAGCATCTGAATATTTTCTGTGCTCCAAAGAGGGACACAGCAGTAGCTGAGAAGACCCTTGCAGACCAGAAGTAGCAATGCATTTGTTAGAAAAAGGCAGCAGCAAATCTGCCTGCAACTTGTCAATGGTGGCTGGATGAAGAATGAGATATATTCCAGATTCCAATAACTGGAGACTAACCAGACACAAGGACAGTCGGAGGAGCTGACATGAGTATGTAAGGGCCATTGGGTAAATCTTCCCCAAACTTGTACACAACCACAGGCACTGGAAGGGAAGTATAAGTTGACTGAGAAAAGGAGTCAATTGATTGAGAAAACCCTGAATTATTATTATTATTTTTTGCTCTGAATTTACAAAGAGTAAGCTGCTGCCATCAGGTAGAATGGAGGTTGTATTAGTCCATTCTCTCACTGCTATAAAGCACTACCTGAGACTGGGTAATTTATGAAGAAAAGAGGTTTAACTGACTCACAGTTCCACATGGCTGGGAGGCCTTAGGAAACTTACAGTTACGGTGGAAGGCAAAGCGGAAGCAGGCACAGTCTTCACATGTTGGAGCAGGAGACAGAGAGAGTGAGTGAGGGGAGAAGTGCCACACTTTCAAACCAGCAGATCTCATAACAACTCACTCACTATCACAAGAACAGTGTGGGGGAAATCTACCCCCATAGTCCAATTACCTCCTACCAGGTCTCTCCTTCAACATGTGAGAATTACAATTAAACATGAGATTTCGGTGGAGACACAGAACCAAACCATATCAGAGGTTCATGATAAAAATAAGCACAACTATAGTAAACAAATTGACATTATTTGCACATTTGAGTTCATAGTTGATAAATCTGTATTCATTGTATAATTTTACCTCCAGGACCTTAATACTTTTGATAACATGTATTTTTTGACAGGATTAAGAAGAAAGAGTTGAAGGCACTGATTAGCTTTCTGATGTAAATAAATTGACTTAAAATTTAAAATTTCCAATTCCTATAAGTTAAAGAGGATCTATAAGCCAATATAACTTACTATGTTTCTGAAGTCTAATGGTTGAAGTTTTTTTTAAAATTTCAAATCAGTTTTAGTGAATCATATTATAGAAATGTGAAATTTTCATTGATTTTTGAGAGTCTAAAAATCCTGATCTTAAATATAAAACATGCCTTAGTTCTAAAAAATCTCAAAATATGTAACAGTTTTATAATAAATTTAAAATGGCTATAAGGACCATTTTATGCTCATTTATTATTCATTTGCACAATTATGAAACAAAAAGAGAAGTATATTTTCTATTAGTTGCATTGTTTTATCAATGTAAGTGTAACTGCCATACTTATCTCTCTTTATGAAATTTCTTTCTGAAATTATGTTTCTGATTTTACATAGCTGATAATATATCCATTTAGGAGTTTGGCTTATTATGATCATAATTTGAAAAATTCATTGGGAACTGTCAAAACTTGAAATTCAAAACAATATTTATAGAAA
>NW_016803844.1:1426340-1432553 GCF_001698545.2 Rhinopithecus bieti
AGTATATATATATATATATATATATATATATATATATATATATGTATATACACACACACACACATACACACACACACACATACACACACACACATATACGTACATTTACAAATACGTATATATGTGTGTGTGTGTGTGGGGGTGTGTGTGTGTATATGTATGCCACACATCTGTAGTGGCCCCACAATTCGCAGATATTCTGTTTTGTGTTTTAACTTTTGCTTTTTCAGTTTTGGAAGGGTCTATTGTCATATCCTCAATTTCAGAGATGCTTTCCTTAGCTGTACCTAATCTGCTCAATGAGCCCATCAAAGGTGTTCTTCATTTCTGTTATAGTGTTTTTTATCTTTAGCCTTTCTTTTTGATTCTTTGGTAGAATTTTCACCTTTCTGTTTATGTTTACCTATCTGTTCTTGCATATTTTCTATTTTTTCCTAAGAGCCCTTAGCATATTAGTCATAGTTTTTAAAATTTTCAGTTTGGTAACTCCAACATTCCTGCTATATCTGACTCTGGTTCTCATACTTGTTCAATTTCTTCAAACTAGGGTTTATTTTTGCCTTGTAATTTCTTGTTGAAAGGGTGACATGATGTACTAAGTAAAAAGAACTGCAGCAAATAGGCCTTTAGTGGTGCAGTGGTAAGGTGTGGGGAGAAGAGAAGCATTATATAGTCCTCTGATTAGGTCATAGTCTTTTTAAAAAGTATATATATTTTAAAATTTCAATAGCCTTTTGGATACAAGTGTTTTTTGGTTACATGGATGAATTACATAGTCGTGAAGTCTGAGATTTTAGTGTACCCATCACCCGAATACTGCATGTTGGATCCAATATATAGTTTTTTATCCCTTATCCCGCCCATCTTCACTCCTCTGAGTCTCCGAAGTCCAAGGTCTCAGCCTCTTAGTGAGCTTGTGCCCTGGACTATGAACCTCACGATAGACTGATAGAGTGAGTGCAGGGTAAACTCACAAAAAGACCTAGCCTGTCTGGTCCTCCCCCCAACCCCCAGCCCACCAACCAGAACTGTCCCTCTCCCAACCCTTGTTGGGAGAGAACTGAGCAGAACAAGCGGGCATCAGCCTTGATACCCTAAGAGGGTAGAATAGGCTCAGTGCAAAGAAGCTATAGAAGATCAATTTCAGCTCTATTTTAACTTTCAGGCTTGTTCACAGTGAGCCTCCAGCAAATTTGTGAATTTCATCTTAGTTTTACCTATCCCAGCAACGGTGTCCACAGAGGTTTCCACTCATGGTTTTCTGCTCCGGTAATTTGTGATTTTCTGTATCTGCCTTTCCTTCCAATTTTGGGAACAGAGGTTTTCCTTGTGACTTCGCATCTCTGACAGACCTTAGAATAGTTGATTTTTCAGTTTGTTCAGCTTGTTAATTGTGAAGACAGAGTGGCAACTTCTGAGCTCCTTCCATGTGGGATGGGAAACTGGAAGCCCCTGGCCCTTCTCATTTTAACAGTCTCCACTGATCAGCTCCTCCTTGGTCCCAGGACTGTGCCCTGGTTATAGCAGCCTACTTAACTCCCCTGGACTTGGTCTCTGTGAGCAAGTCTTCCTCTTTGGACACCAGGGTCCCATTTTTCCTGGTCCCAGAACTTTTCCCATCACACAGTGAACAACCATTTTCTTCAAGGGAAATATCCCACCACTTTCACAGGGTGTACCTGTGAAAGACAAAGCATAGTTATAGTATTTAGGAAGGAAATCATAAAATATCATCCCTTGAAATGGAAACCAATAAAGTTCCACCTAATTAGATGTGACAATATCTTTCGGGTATTTTTAATTAGCAAAATTTTGTCCTGAAACAAAAAAACCCATATTTAATGTATAATCAATTAAAAGTAAGTTTTGAAATTATATAGTAAGCCCTGTGCCTGAAAATGTAAGTAGCTAATCAGTAACATTGAGATAAGAAATCTGGAAAATAAAATCTGGACAAGCTTTAAAAATGTCTAAGAGACCTGGTGCTATAATTTTGATGATTATTTTGAAGAACCCCTAAGCTTAAAACATCCCTAGACAAAGAAGATTGACAGTCCATTATTTTGTATTTATGCAAATATCATTTTGGCATCAAAGACACTTTTTTCAGAGTTTTTAACTAAGTAGTCTTCTCATATGCAATTTGATTTGTGACTTGATCTTTGAGCACTTTGTGCAATGACGGGCATCAGTTATTCTTCCACATCGACCTTGCATTAAAAGTAGTAAATGAGACTTCAGGTTCATAAATCAGATTCTCGAGAGTTCAGTTACCGAGAATCCATTTTCCAGACTCCGAACGTCTCTTGGTCAAGTTACTCACCCTCTTTGAGCTTCAGCAGTCCATCTGTGAAATGTCAATTTAAAATACCATTTATTTTATTTATATATTACCTCATTCAAGAAAGCATTGGAAACCACTTCTAGAAGAGCAAATATAAAAAATAATAAAAATACAAATACATATATTATATATAATAAATATTATATATATTAATATATATTAGAGTATACATAGAAAATCAGTACCTGGGAAAATAATAATGTATATGGTCAGTCTTAAGTATAAAAGAATAAAACTATCTGTTTGAAGAGGTCAATAGCAGCATGTTTTGTAGGGTTGATAAGAGAATGGAATAATGGAATCTATCTCAAATTTCTGGCACATCACAGGGTTCATCAAGTGTAAGTCCCCTTCCTCTTGGAAAATTGAGAAGGGGTATGTTTGTCACAGAACCCTGGGCCTGTGGTAGTGTCAAGACATGGGGCTTGGTGGGGAGTCCTCTGTTACCACTGTGAGGATGAAAGGGGAGATGAATTTATAATAGCACAGTATATAATGTTAGTGTCAAAATTTGTTTAATACAGTAGTATGAGAAAGTAAGGCATACAGTACTGAGCAGAACAAGCGGGCATCAGCCTTGATACCCTAAGAGGGTAGAATAGGCTCAGTGCAAAGAAGCTATAGAAGATCAATTTCAGCTCCATATAAAGAAGGCTTTTCTAATGTGTGAAATTCACCAAATGTGGCATATGTTGTTTAAGGGCACAGTGAACATCTTTGGAGGTGTTTTATACATAAGCCAGGCACCCAGTTGGCTGGGATGCTGTTGAAGGGATTCAAGGTGTGAATGGCTGGATGAATTATCTGAAATATCTAGCTGTCATCATCTCTGATTTTTCTGAAGAGGCTTATTGAATAAAGTGAATTTTAAACAAGTTTTAATGTCAGGAATGAACACAGATCAATAGGGAACAGGAATAGGCATTTTTTGCTTAACTTTGAGTTGGTCCTAATATTTATTGTAATCTGTCATTCTTATCCTGTAGGAAACCCCTATCCATTCCATTAATTTAACTTCAAGTTTCCCATTATCTTTGATTCCTTGCAATTACCATTCTCTCCGCAAATGAATCTGGCTGACAAATGTAGATATTTCTTTTTAACATGTCAGTGATATTGTGAAATATATATTTGGTACATGTCCCAATTTCCTTCTGGCATACAGCTCCTAAAATCCTTGGAATCGCTGGAGGATGCTAAGAAGTTGACCTGTGGCTAGGGGTCCCTAGATTGCTTCAGGGTGGAGGCTGGTAGCAGGAAAGACCAAGGCATGATTAGAGGGTGATGATTTTCAGCTCCACCCCCACAACTTCTAGGGAGGAAGAGAGGTTGAAGGTTAAGTTGATCACTAATGACCAATAATTTAATCAATTATGCCAAAGGGACTGGGTTTGAAAAGCTTCCAGAGAGCTGAACATGGTAGTTCCTGGAGGGTGGCATGGAAACTCTGCAGCCCTTCCCACATGCCTAGCCCAAAATGTCTTTTCCATCTGGCTGTTTAGCTTTATTTTTTGTAATATTCTTTTTTTTTAAAAAAATATTTATTTATTTATTTATTTTTGAGACAGAATCTCACTCTGTTGCCCAGGCTGGAGTGCAGTGGCGTGATCTTGGCTCACTGAAACATCCACCTCCTGGGTTCAAGTGATTTTCCTGCTTCAGCCTCCCGAGTAGCTGAGATTACAGGCACTTGGCACCTTGCCCAGCTAATTTTTTTGTATTTTTAATAGAGACTGGGTTTCACCATGTTGGTCAGGCTGGTCTTGAACTCTTGACCTTAGGTGATGCTCCCACCTCGGTCTCCCAAAGTGCTGGGATTACAGGTGTGAACCATAGCATCTGGCCTGTAATATTCTTTATAATGTGGCTCGATATGAGTAAAGTGTTTCTGAGTTACGAGAAGCACTCTTGCAAATACATTGAACCCAAGGAAGGTACTGGGGGAACCTCTATTTTCAGCTGCTTGGTCAACCTGGGGCTTGCAATAGGCATTTGAATTGGGGGGCAATCTTGTGGGACCAAGCCCTCAACCTATGGGCCCTTACACTGTTTCCAGGTAGATGGTGTCAGAATGAATTGGATTAGAGGACACGCAGCTGGTGTCCACGGCAGAATTGCTTGGTTAGTGTATGAGGAAAACCCTCCACACATCTAGGGACACAGAAACATTCAGTGTTGAATAGAGTAGAGGTTAGGAAAAGAACACTTTGGGTTTTGTTTTCCTTTTCTCAGAATGTCAGAGTCAATTTGCAGATTGTTTTTCTGGCTTCTAAGACTTTCTTTTACTCACTTTTTTCCCTGATACATGCAAAATACTTCTACCCCAGTCAAATCTTTACACAATTTTCTGAAGCAGATTTTTAAATTTTACCTTTTTTCTCAGTTGCTTTCAAGAGCTTCTTTTCCAACTTAACATGCAAACAAAACAATTTGTCAACACCTTTTTCCTAGCCTCTGTTCTATTTTCTGTTTTGCTTTCTAAGCTACTTGTGTCACCACATTCCTCCTTTCCTCGTGTCTCCCTTATATTCTCTGAACTCTTTTAATTTTGACATAAGGAGATTTAATACCTACAAAACTACTTATTGTCATTTCTTTCAAGTTCCTGCTGAAATCTTATTCCTACAACTCTATTATTTTCTTTAAGTTAGCTATGGAAGAGAAGTTAGTTAAAATAGACACTAGAAGCAAAAAGATTCATGAATAAGCTCTCACCCAAATGATGCAACGACCAGCCTGCTAAAGCATGCTGAGAGAATACAATGTTAGCACTCAAGAAAGATGATTGCCTGGACCGCTATTCTTTCTTCACTTTGCATGCTTTAAATTGGAGTCCATATTTTATTTTATCTTTTACTATACCATTACAGTATAAAATATTTATTTTTATTTTAAATTTTATTTTATTTCAATAGTTCTTGGGGGAACAGGTGGTTTTTTTATTATGTGGATGAGTTCTTCAGTGGTGAATTCTGAGATTTTGGTGTATCTGTCACTGGAGCAGTGTACACTGTATCCAATATGTAGTTTTTTTATCCCTCACCCCCCTTTCACCCTTTCCCCTTCACCCTGAAGCCCCAAAGTCAGTTGTATCATTCTTATGCCTTTGCATCCTCATAGCTCAGCTCCCACTTATAAGTGAGAACGTACAATATTTGGTTTTCCATTCCTGAATTACTTCACTTAGAATAATGGTCTCTAACTTCACCCAGGTTGCGCAAATGCCATTATTTCCTTCCTTTTTATGGCTGAGTAGTATGCCATCGTATATGTACACCAGATTTTCTTTATCTATTTGTCGGCTGATGGGCATTCAGGCCGGCTCCATATTTTTGCAGTTGCGAATTGTGCAGCTATAAATATGTGTGTGTAAGTGTGTTTTTCATAGAATGACTTCTTTTCCTTTGGGTAGATACCCAGTAGCAGGATTGCTGGATCAAATGGTGGTTCAACTTTTAGGTTTTTTTCTTATTATTATTATACGTTAAGTTCTAGGGTA
This sequence comes from Rhinopithecus bieti, assembly GCF_001698545.2. Classification (NCBI taxonomy): domain Eukaryota; kingdom Metazoa; phylum Chordata; class Mammalia; order Primates; family Cercopithecidae; genus Rhinopithecus; species Rhinopithecus bieti. The sequence goes on from NW_016803844.1 coordinate 1,432,184, forward strand.
CGTGTGCACAACGTGTAGGTTTGTTACATATGTATACATGCGCCATGTTGGTACATTAGGTATATCTTCTAATGCTATCCCTCCCCGCTACCCCCTCCCCACAATAGGACCCAGTGTGTGATGTTAGCCTTCCTGTGTCCAAGTGATCTCATTGTTCAATTCCCACCTATGAGTGAGAACATGCGGTGTTTGGTTTTCTGTTCTTGTGATAGTTTGCTGAGAATGATGGTTTCCAGCTATATCCATGTCCCTACAAAGGACACAAACTCATCCTTTTTTATGGCTGCATAGTATTCCATGGTGTATATGTGCCACATTTTCTTAATCCAGTCTGTCACTGATGGACATTTGGGTTGATTCCAAGTCTTTG
>NW_016803844.1:1434067-1440939 GCF_001698545.2 Rhinopithecus bieti
TTTGAATCGACAAATTACCTTGGGCAGTATGACCATTTTCACGATATGGATTCTTCCTATCCATGAGCATGGTATGTTCTTCCATTTGTTTGTGTTCTCTTTGATTTCACTGAGCAGTGGTTTGTAGTTCTCCTTGAAGAGGTCCTTTACATCCCTTATAAATTGGATTCCTAGGTATTTTATTCTCTTTGAAGCTATTGTGAATGGGAGTTCATTCATGATTTGGCTCTCTGTTTGTCTGTACTGGTGTATAAGAATGCTTGTGATTTTTGCACATTGATTTTGTATCCTGAGACTTTGCTGAAGTTGCTTATCAGCTTAAGGAGATTTTGCATGGAGACGATGTGGTTTTCTAAATATACAATCATATCATCTGCAAACAGGGACAGTTTGACTTCTTCTTTTCCTAACTGAATACCCTTTATTTCTTTCTCTTGCCTTGCTTTTAGTTCTTTAAGGACTCTCCCTAGTGGTTGTACTAGTTTACATTCCCGCCAGCAGTGTAAAAGTGTTCCCTCTTCACCACATCCATGCCAATATCTGTTATTTTTTTATTTTTAAAATTATGGCCATTCTTGCAGGAGCAAGGTGGTGTCTCGCTGTGGTTTTAATTTACATTTCCCTGATAATTAGTAATATTGGGCATTTTTCATATGTTTGTTGGCCATTTTATATCTTCTTTTGATAATTGTCTATTCATGTCCTTTGCCCATTGTTTGATGGGATTACTTGTTTTTCTCTTGCTGATTTGTTTGAGTTTCTTATAGATTCTGGATATTAGTCCTTTGTTGGATGCATAGTTTGTAAACACTTTTTCCCACTCTGTGGGCTTTTTATTCTGCTGGTTATTTCTTTTGCTGTGCAGAAGTTTTTTAGTGTAATTAGTTTCCATCTATTTATTTTTTGTTTTTGTTGCATTTGCTTTTGGGTTCTTGGCCATCAACTCTTTGCCTAAGCCAATGTCTAGAAGAGATTTTACAATGTTATCTTTTAGAATTTTTACGGTTTCAGGTCTTGATTGATATTTTAGTGTATGGAAATTATGCAGCACATGATTTGAATTCTTAATATCATTAACCTATTTTACTTTGTAAAAGCTTTCACATTTGGTTTTTTAAAAGCGTTTTATAATCTCACTGTGTCTTCACTACAAATCAGAGGATTGGGCAAAGTGAGTATTCTTATTCCCATTTACCAGATTAGATCACTGATGTTTAAGAGATTTTTATGAAGATTGTAAGACTACATGATGCATCCAGAACTCAAATTCAAGTCTCCTGTTTTCTAGTCAAGTGCTCTTCAAAATTTAAGGAGACTGTTTTATCTTTTCAAATCTGATTTTAAAATGTTTTCACAATTCAGGTCTCTCGCTGACATCCTTTACTAAAAACCCATCATTAATTGCCATTTGTGTACATCTTAAGAGAAAAAATCTGAAGAGCTTTAAATTTGGAGACATTTATTTTGCCTACAAGTACATTTTTAAGTCACCTGTTTTCAGTTGTTTGAGACTGTATGACCACCTGCAACAGACATTCAATTGATAAACCCCTAGGAGAGTGACTCGTTTTCAGTATTTCACACACACATTTGCTGAATACATCAAAGAAATAATACATTTTAGCTGACTAGAGTGTTTAAAAGTGGAAAAGGAGTAGCTCCAATCATAATTCGTTCTTCTATTTTAATTTGCACGTGCCAAGGAAGGTTGTCCATTAATCACCTACCTCAGACAAACAACCTTACCACTTAAAGGATTTTTAACTTCTCAGAGCCTGATGACTAATAAATCACTGTAAGGTTTCTCCGGCATGGAAAATACACATCTTTATAACTCTGCAGTACCTGTAGCTTAGTGCCAAGGTTTCTCCCTAATGAAATAACTTTCTTTTATAGGAATAAGAGCAGGAAGTAAGGGATGAGTGAAAACCAGAGGTAAAAGTTTGCACATTTTTATGCTGACTATTGAAATAAGAACTGCAAACAGATATTCGCTTTCTTTGTGTGAGATAAAGATGAGTTTTTTTTTTTTTTTAAAGAAAACGGTAAATATTATGGCACCTACAGAAAAAATATGGTTTTCGCCAAATACTGTAAATAAAGGGTTTTTGAAAAATAGCAGGATAAAATGTGTTAAAAGAAAAAAAAGCTTTTATACCAGGCTACCATAATGAAGAAAAAGTATTCCAAGAGTGAACTAATGAAGTACAAGGTAATGAATATTTAATTTGTATAATTTACCAAAGTGCTTTTAGAAATCAGAGCCACATTCTTCATAAATATAGTGTTCATTAGGCCTTAACTGTATCTTACATGCAATTACTGTATCACTCATACAGCTTCAGCATGGTATGGTGTTGAATAAAACCCCTCTGAGAATATCTTGAGGGCAAAGAGAGAAAAGGAGAACTGCTATGCCTATGAAATTTGAATAGCCTGCCTTTGGCAAGGAAAATATGAAGGGCTTTGCATATCTGGCATAGGGGTGGTGTTGGGCGGCCAGCACCTGCCTGAACAGAATGGCTTCACCTGGGCTCCGTTCTCCCTTAGCAACAACATTTTGAGGGATTAAACAAAACGAAATCAGTTTGATGGCTCAGTAGGACATTTTATCACATTCTTAAAGGTAAGAGAAGTGCTTAAAATCTGACTGACAGGATATCAGATTAAGCAGAGCAGTTTTCAGTAGAAACAAACTTGAGATGTGATATGAATTTTAATGACCACTTCCGGAGTTCATATAGACTTCAGAACCCAAAACCTGCACTCCTTGTCGGCATTATTATAATGGAAGGTGATTTTTCCCCCCCTCTTGAAGCACATATCTTTTTCTTCTCTATTCTTGTATAAATTTGGCAGCCAAATTAACCCTGCCATTAGCGGGTTAGGCAAAACTTTAAAATTTTATTTGAGGAAAATTTTTGAAATATCTAATGAGAATCAAAGTTGGCAGTAAAATAAATGATATTTTAATATCTTTAAAATCACAACAAAACCAGCCGGGCGCGGGGTGCTCACAGCCTGCTAATCCCAGCACTTTGGGAGGCCGAGACGGGCGGATCACGAGGTCAGGAGATCGAGACCATCCTGGCTAACACTATGAAACCCCCGTCTCTACTAAAAAAAATACAAAAAACTAGCGGGCGAGGTGGCCCGGGCACCTGTAGTCCACAGCTTACTCGGGAGGTGAGGCAGGAGAAATGGCATGAACCCGGGAAGGCCGGAGCTTGCAGTGAGCTGAGATCCGGCCACTGCACTCCAGCTTGGTGCAGAGTGAGACCTCCGTCTCAACAACAACACAAAAAATAAAAATAAAAAAAATAAAAAAAATAAAAAAAATAAAAAAATCACAAAACCACAAATAAGATAAATTTGACAAAAGAGATTTCTCAGCTTTGAAAACTCTACTTTCTCTTTGCTTTGTAATGTTTTCCTATAATTATTCTGGGGCTATAAAATTTAACATTGCAGGAAGACATTATATATTATTCCACAGCCAATCCCACCTGTTATTACTAATTTCAGCACAGGCCATCTAAGAAGAGTCACAGAGCACTTTCAAATGTAGCAAAGATGTCCTTTTCTTTGGAAAAATGGCGTCATCATGTGATTCATAATCAAAAAAATAATAGCACTACCTAAAAGGTGCAAAGAGTTTAGTGATAAAATGGAATGACTGAGGACTGAATTAATACGGGAATCATTAGTGTATGTGCCTGCCAAGTATTTCCATTAAAGCATTTAAAGAAAAATGATTCTGACAAATTATACATTTTATAAGCAAAAATATGCAACTGCTGCATTTGGCATTTTGTATTTCCATTCCTGAAAGACAGGTAACTTTCCTTTGCTATGAGTCAGTATAGTTGGCAATTTCTCCAGTGACATTGTCAATTAGCTGAGATGACCACCTGGAAGCCCTTGGTGGCAGCTGGCAGGTCTGGCCTTCAGGGATCCCCTGCTGGTTGAACTTAGATTCTGTCCGAATGAAGGGAGACTCTGTCAGGGGAGGATTTTGGCAACTTCCAGTTATCGTTTAAAAACTCTGTTGGCAAGGATCTTTCATTAACCTGTCATTTGACAAAGCAGGAAAATGCAAGTTCATTTTACTACAGGAATAAGCTTATGATTAAGATGGCCAAAGTGAATGCATTATGGGATTAAATCCTGGAGGAGGAATTTGATAGGGTATTAAACTTGACATAATAAAAAGATTATGGAATTTTAGTGTTAGGGAGAGAGAAAAAAAAATCATTCACCTGTCTTGACCTGAGTAGATGAATTGGAGAATAAAGACAACTATCCAGATAATTTTACAGAACCACAAAATTTTATAGGATTGAAGGAAATCTTAAAGAATTTAAGGTACTATGTTTAAAGCATTTGCAGGAAATCTAGTTGAGGACATTCAGTAGTTGAATGACAATGTAGGGGAAGATGCAGAAGTGAGACCTATGTGTTGTCGCATTGTGTAAATGAATGATATCTCCGAGAGAGAGAGGAGAAAACACTGAGGTAAGAGGCAAGCAAAAGGGTTATCGCAGATACATTGTGGTCAAATGGAGACAATTCATATCATGTGGTCCTTATTTTCTCAAGTATATAGGAGGCGAGATTCCCATTGGCTGAAAGTAAAGAAGATGCACATGGATTTGAGCGCTTTGTTGGAGTTGGAAACACAGGAAACATTTATAACACAAATTGCATGAAGTGAGAGTCAACTGCAGATAAATGATTGCCCAGGAGTCTTGATGGGCAGCTGATGTTAGATAACATGGATTGACTGTCATTCCAGCTGCCACCACTGCATGACTTTTTCTAACAAGTTCAGCAGTCAATAGTAAGAGAGGAGTGATATGAAGATTGACATTACTAAAGGCTGGAATGGCTACGATGGATAGTTCCATGTTCTGAGTGACCTTTAAAACACCAAATAGCAAGAATTGGCACATATATAGAATACACAGGGAAAAAGATGCCTTGAGGCAAAATTAAGCTGTCCTCATGAGTAGTTCTGACATTCAAGTATCTCATTTCCTAGACTGTACTTGCCAATTTTATGGTTTTATACACTAGAATCACTGTTAAATTATGTTATCTGAGACAACTGTTTAGTGGATTACTTGAAAAAAAAATCTGTTAAAGTGTGGAATCATTAAAAAATTGAAGTATGCAAACATTTTATTTTACCTTAAAACATTTTCACTTCTCCGCTATTTTAAATGCAGAACACAGACATGTTAAGTGGCTATAAGTCTAACCGTATTCAAAAGATCTTTTATCCTCTCTTTCACGTGAATTGCACATATAATAATAGATCATCTATAATTTTCTTGCACTGAATCTGAGTTAGGAATTACTAAAAAATTTTTAAAAGCAATTCTTCAGTAATGGGTTAATTTTATGTGGCAATTTGACTGGGCAATAGGGTGTTCAGACATTTAGCTAAATATTATTCTGGGTTTGTCTGGGTGGATGTTTGCAGATAAGATTTACATTTGAATTGTAGACTGAATAAAGCAGATTGCCCCACCTCCCCAGCACTCCCCCAAAACCTGGTAATGTAAGTGGGCCTCATTCAGTCTTCCAGATGGAGATCTGAATAGAACAAAAAGGCTGAGTAAGAGGGAACTCAGTCTGCCTGACTATGCTGGGGCATTGATCTTTTCTGGCCTTTTGACTCAGGCTCAAACACTGGCTTACCTTGGACTTTTAGCCTGCTGGCTTTCAGAGTGAAATGCCACCACTGAATCTTGTATCTGTTCATTTTTGCATTGCTATAAAGAAATACGTGAGACTGGGTGATTTATAAAAATAGAGGTTTAATTGGTTTACAGTTTTGCAGGCTGTGCAGGAAGCATAGCAGTATCTACTTCTGGGGAGGCCTCAGGAGGCTTACAATCCCAGCAGAAGGCGAAGCTGGCACAGGCAAGTCACACAGTAAAAGCAAGAGCAAGAGTAAGAGAGAGAGAAAGAGAAAGAGAAAGAGAAAGAGAAAGAGAAAGAGAAAGAGAAAGAGAGGAGCTGCTACACATACATGCTTCTAAATGACCAGATTTTATGTGAACTCAGAGTGTGAGTTCACTTATCACCAAGAGTACTGCCCAAGTCATCCATGAGGGATTCACCCCCATGATCCAAACACCTCCCACCAGACCCCACCTCCAACACTGGGGATTGCATTTCAACATGAGATTTGGGCCGGGACAAATATCCAAAGTAGATCAGCTCTGCTGGGTCTCTAGCTTGCTGAGTGAAGATTTTGGGCCTTCTTCATAAGAGCATGAGCCAATTCTTTATAATACATTCTATTAGTTCTGTTTCTCTCGAGAACTCTGACTAATACAAATGTCTAATTTATCAGGAATTATTTTTTACCAACCTGTCTTTTCAAAGCATTTAACTACTCATAAAAATAATTTCATTTCTTTCCACGTTCACATTTTGTTAGTATACATAGTCTTTACTTAAACGATGAAACTTTAATACAACTGAACTGTCATGATTGGTTTAAGAACAAATTAATCTGTAGAAACGGAAGTGTGTGGAAGGAGACGCAAACGAGTCTGTCTGACAGCTTTGAAGAAAGCAGTGGATCTCCCAACATGGAGGTTGAGATCTGAGAAGGGACAGACTGCCTGCTCAAGTGGGTCCCTGACCCCTGAGTAGCCTAACTGGGAGACATCCCCCACTAGGGGCAGTCTGACACCCCACACCTCACAGGGTGGAGTACACCCCTGAGAGGAAGCTTCCAAAGTAAGAATCAGACAGGTACACTCACTGTTCAGCAATATTCTATCTTCTGCAACCTCTGCTGCTGATACCCAGGCAAACAGGGTCTGGAGTGGACCTCAAGCAATCTCCAACAGACC
>NW_016803844.1:1444969-1468098 GCF_001698545.2 Rhinopithecus bieti
GTCCTTTGTAGGGACATGGATGCAGCTGGAAACCATCATTCTTAGCAAACTATCACAAGAACAGAAAACCAAACACCGCATGTTCTCACTCATAGGTGGGAACTGAACAATGAGATCACTTGGACTTGGGAAGGGGAACATCACACACCAGGGCCTATCATGGGGAGGGGGTTGGCGGGAGGGATTGCATTGGGAGTTATACCTGATATAAATGACGAATTGATGGGTGCTGACGAGTTGATGGGTGCAGCACACCAACAAGGCACAAGTATACATATGTAACAAACCTGCACGTTATGCACATGTACCCTAGAACTTAAAGTATAATACTAATACTAATACTAATAATAATAATAATAAAGTAAATAAATAAGCAAGTGAAATCAAAAAAAAAAAAAAAAAAAAAAAACGGAAGTGTGTGGAAGATCCAGTAGAAGGCGACATTTCTGGCTATAAACTGGGGAAGAGGAAATGGTAATCCCTCATTGTGAACAAGGACATTCCCCTCATGTGTGAGTCTCTTGTGTCCTTCTCTGTGGTGTATCTGTACACATATGTACTCTATAATAGCTGCACATCTCACCAGATCTAGCTTAGAGGTGCTGGAGAGAATCAGCTAGAGAAGATCCCATCAAGAGATGCTACTCCATCCTATACATTTAAGATGAGGTATTGTAATGCAACCTAGTATGCTCCTCAAAATACTAGATCAACAACCTATGGAATGGTGTATTAGATCCTCTATTTCACCCTTGGGAATCCTTTTATTTGTGAAATGAAGACTGAAGAGCCAAGGCATTTTGGCTTCAATAAAGTCACTATCTGGTATTGTGATCTACTGCTACAGATCCATATTTGTCCACGCCTGCTGGATGGTGTCCCAGTCTGTTTCTCCTGGTTTTATTTATTCCTTATTCAAGCCAATGAATAGGATCTCAAATAGTCTCTCTCTTCCCCTCCCTATCAAACTTTTCAGAAAATACATACTTCAAGCTGTAGCTTTTAAATCTCTCCTACTGTATGCTTTCTCCCCTGGTGAGACTTTTGGATCTTCTACAGAATGCATTTTTTACCATTCATTCTGCCACCACCCAGACAACTTGGCCAACAAGTTATCTCAACCTGACACATTTTATGCTGCAGTTTTGGTGAAAGAAGGGAGAGCAATTTGAGGTGCCATTGAAATTAAACTAGAAAGAAATGACCATCCGATTCAAACTGGACATTGGGAAACTAACGAGGAAAGCAAAGGGCCAAGTGTTTGGTAACGAAAGGAAGAAATGGAAAGATAAGAGGCTGTGGTCAGAAAAGAGTATTTCCCCTTTTGAGATAGCAAAATAAATAAAATCAAGTGATGATGAGGCCAGTGGAAAGGATGATGGAAACAATATTTAAAAACACATTTGGAACTTATTGGAAAATCAAGAGATCAAGGATTTGTGAGGCCAGCATGTTTAATGTTTCCATATGATGAACATATAACTGATTATATTTTCAGTTACTTTTATGCTAGTGATTTTCATACCAGAAAATTTTGTTATTAGAATATGTCTAAGAAAGGTAAGGCTCTAAATTTCTGGATAATAACCTTAGATCTTGACTTTACTTCATAATAAACTTATGTATAAACCAAAAAAGCAGAATGTTAATTCATTGTGAATTGCTCATCTAGGAAAAATATAAAACACGGTCCCCTGAATTCAGTTAAAATACTCAAGCTTAGACTAATTAAAATGTTACTAAGAGAAGACTTTTAAGGGAGAATATCTTTTCCAGGGAATAACCTTCAGAACTTCTAATTGTTCCCTCATATCTTGTTTCTGGCTAATAAACTATTATAATCTATGATCTAAATGTACAAAACTTAGGACTTAACCTATTGAGATATCAAGTTCAAAATATTTATTGTCCAGTTGTATAAAATATATTGGTAATTAGTAAATTATAATTTATACCTTGTTTTAGATAAGAATGATGCCAATATTTTATATTTTTTATCTTACTTTAAGTTCTGGGATATATGTACAGAACATGCAGGTTTGTTACACAGGTATAAGTGTGCCATGGTGGTCTGCTGTACCTATTGACCTGTCCTCTAAGTTCCCTCCCCATGCCCCCCACCCTCCCACAAGCGCTGATGTGTGTTATTCTCCTTCTGGTGTCCGTGTGCTCTCCTTGTGCAACTCCCACTTATAAGTGAGTACATGCAGCATTTAGTTTTCTGTTCCTGCATTAGTTTGCTGAGGATGATGACTTCCAACTCCATCCATGTCCCTGCAAAGGACATGATCTCATTCCTTTTTATGGCTGCATAGTATTTCATGTTGTATATATACCACATTTTCTTTATCCAGTCTATCATTGATGGGCATTCAGGTTGGTTCCATGTCTTTGCTATTGTAAATAGTGCTGCAATAAACATATGTGTGCATGTGTCTTTATAGCAGAATGATTTATATTCATTTGGGTATATACCCAGTAATAGGATTGCTGGGTCAAATGGTATTTCTGGTTCTAGATCCTTGAGGAATTGCCACACCATCTTCCACAATGGTTGAACTAATTTACATTCCCATCAGCAGTGTAAAAGCAGTCCTATTTCTCCACAGCTTTGCCAGCATCTATTGTTTCTTGACTTTTTAATAATCACTATTCTGACTTGCATGAGATGGTATCTCATTGTAGTTTTGATTTGCATTTCTTAATGATCAGTAATGTTGAGTGTTTTTCTCATATGTTTGTTGGCCACATAAATGTCTTCTCTTGAGAAGTGGTCTATTCATATCCTTTGCCCACTTTTGATGGGGTTGTTTGGTTTTTTGTTGTAAATTTGTTCAATTTCTGTGTAAATTCGAGATATTAGGCCTTTGTCATACGGGTAGATTGAACAAATTTTTTCCCATTCTGTAGGTTGCCTGTTCACTCTGATGATAGTTTCTTTTGCTGGGCAGAATCTCCTTAGTACATTAGTACTTGTTGGCTCTAAATATACGTTTGAGATTGTAACTCACTGAGGTCTTTGTTTTTGTTAGTAACCACAGCATAGGTGCGAGGCTATCTGCCTGATTGACATAGTTACTTAATAGCATTGTTAGGATAATTGCTTCCTCTCCTCGATTCTTCTGTACAAATAAGAACAATGATATATACCTCATTAGCATTTTCCTGATGATTGAAACAGTTAACATTTGAAAATATCAAATACAGAGTAACACATAATAGGCACTGACTGATGTTTGTTGTGGTCCTAGGGACAAGAAGGGTGATGATGTCTTATCATTGGAATTTTATACCGTGAAATGTTGTGGCGTGGGTAGACATGCAGTGAGAAGTATTAATCTGCAGGAAAAACCCCAGGGGAGCTTTCTGTTTAATGAAATAATTGTCCAAAAAAGCTTCCAGATATTATAATAAACATTTTATCAATATTAAATCTTGACAGAGTCAAAAGACCTGTGCTGGAGCTCAGAAGTGTTAATTTCAATCTGTGTAACCCGGGATGAGCGGCTTGACCTTTTTGAGCTTCCATTGTCTTTTCTGTTAAATGAATATAATAATATTTGCCCTTCTCAACTCAAGGGATCATTATCAAAACAAATGGAATTTTATCTGAAAGCATTGTATAAACTGTCAAAAGCTTATGACTACTTTATAACCATTATGTACTTATTTTCCCTATTTATGTTCCAAGTTTCTTTTAAAAATAACTTTATATTTCCTGTTTTGCTAAAAAACAAAAGAAAAAGACTGTCAGTCTTTTGCTAATACACCAGTTCATGTGAAGAAAAATGCAATTTGACTGTGTTAGCTGAAACTATTACTCTAATTCTGCGTCACCAGAACAACCTAAGGAATGCATTCTACCAGATTATCCCCAAAAAGTTGGAGAATGGATGTCTCCACAGTGAGAAGATGAGATCATTTTCCTTTGTGGACCTCATAGGATTCAGTCCAGAGTGGATCTTCCAGTTCTTGGAACAAAATTGCAGACTTAGATGTAGGCTAGTAACCTCTTCCAATGCTTCCAGCGGGCTTCTGAGAGGCATAAGTTAAGAGGAACGAAGTAAATTGTAGGAATGATATTTCAACCTCAGGGTAAATACTTAGGCAATCATGTACTGCCTCTCTCTACCACATGGAAGAGATTGCTTCCACTTTAACGAGCCAGGAAAATACACTTTCCAACTCATGTAAACTCAGGAGGATTCCTTTGAAGGTTGATCAGGACATACTGCAAAACTCATGGAGAATAATAAGTGCTATTTTGTGTCACATTCTGGACTAAAAAACTTTTAACATCAGATGTCATTTAACTTTTAATGGGTATGCACTTTTATTATGAGACTTTTGCTATTCTATATATTTTAAGAAGATACTTTTCTTCTGTACGTTTTAAGAAGATATTCTATACATTTAAAAGTTGTTTGCTATTTGTACATTTTAAAAAGATTTTTATGAAAATATATATTTTAAGAAATTATCTTTGGGCCGGGCGCGGTGGCTCAAGCCTGTAATCCCAGCACTTTGGGAGGCTGAGACGGGCGGATCACGAGGTCAGGAGTTCGAGACCATCCTGGCTAACACGGCGAAACCCTGCCTCTACTAAAAAAATACAAAAAGCTAGCAGGGCGAGGTGGCTGGCGCCTGTAGTCCCAGCTACTCGGGAGGCTGAGGCAGGAGAATGGCGTAAACCCGGGAGGTGGAGCTTGCAGTGAGCTGAGATCCGGCCACTGCACTCCAGCCCGGGCGAAAGAGGGAAACTCCGTCTAAAAAAAAAAAAAAAGAAATTATCTTTGCATAAAATAAGTCTGGAGTCAGATTGACTTGAGTTTAAATCATGCCCCTGCCACTTACTAGATGTGTGACCTTGTGCAAGTTATTTCACTTCTCTGAACTTTAGTCTCTTCATCTGCAAATAGAGAAAAAATAATAGGAGCACTCATACAGTTATATGAGGACAAATCAAACAATTCAGGTAAAGTATGTAAAACATTCCCGGGCTCACAGTTAGTGCTCAATGCAAATTCTATGTTACACTTTAACGAGTTTTGCTTATGTCAGCTTAAGGGAAGTATTCCTTTTTACAAATTTTATTTATTTATTTATTTATTTATTTATTTATGAGACTGAGTCTTGCTCTGTCGCCCAGGCTGGAGTGCAGTGGCGCCATCTCAGCTCATTGCAACCTCTGCCTCCTGGGTTCACGCCATTCTCCTGCCTCAGCCTCCCAAGTAGCTGGGATTACAGGCTCTCACCACCATACCTGGCTACTTTTTTGTATTTTTAGTAGAGATGGGGTTTCACCGTGTTAGCCAGGATGGTCTCGATCTCCTGACCTGGTGATCTGTCAGCCCCGGCCTCCCAAAATGCAGGGATTACAGGCATGAGCCACCGTGCCGGTCCAGGAAGTATTCCTTTTAGATGTCAATTACTTGTTTGCTTTTCTCATTCTTTCTTCAAAATAGCCACCATTTTCTTTTTTCTACTTACTGTTACTGGTATTCACAACCACTAACTAGCCTAAAATAAGTTATTTAAACAGGTAACATTCTGAACTAGGTTTTTTCTATCTTTAATTTTGTGATGAAGTATTATAAATGAACACACACTATTCTCCCACTCCAGTGGAATCTACAGAGGACACATTACAAAAACGTTTTTTACTTTTGTATATTCCTGTTCCCTGTGTATGTATTCCTTGTATAGGTTGGTTCATCTTTATTATAAAACCCTTAAATTACCATTCACATTGGAATTAAAGCAAAATGTCAAAGGCATTTACATTTCAAAACTAGATATTACACATGTACAATTAATTTCAGAACATTAAAAATAAAGGAAACTCACATTAGTGTCAAAATCCTAGACATAGCAAGAAAAGAAGCTGGTAAAATAAGCTATTTGTGTGGTTATAAGCATTAGTCAGGGCATGAGGCAAAAAGTTCTACTTATGGAGAGACTGTTGAGGGTCCCCTGTTGAATGAATGGGGTATGAGAAAATAAATTAGGTTGAAGCAAATAACAAAAATGAAGTATTCCTCCCCACTTCATTTTCAGACCGATTATAAATTGTCTTTAATCATAATCTCCAGTATTAGAAATTTCATCAGTTTATTTTTATCAAGTGCTAGCTCCTTCCTGGGAATAAATGAGCTGTTTTAGCCCAAGCCTTTTCATTTTGCGAAATTACCATTCCTTTTGCATCTCTCCTGCTGCTCCATATCACTACAGAATATTTGTTAAGCACAGGAAAAATTCATGTTTTCCTCTGCATGTCAGGTATAATATGGAAGAAGGACTAATGAAAACATTTTCATGCTTATTCAACAGAGACTGTTAAAATGAAATGAATGAAATGCTTTTTGCCCAAACTGAAACCTGCCCAAATGTTTCTGTAGAGACTCTTTTTTCCCAACTAAATAAGCTGACCTCCCATTTGTTTAGATAACAGTTTCTAAAATTTCTCCAGGAGCAAGTTATTCGGGTGGTAAGCTCAACATGTTGCCGAGGTCTTTGCAGCAGTATTAGCCATCTGGACTGTGAAAGAATCGGTCCAATTTGAGGTAAGGAGCAAAGGCTCTATGATGTAATTTGTCACCCCATGTCACTCGCAATCCAAACTGTCTCTGGATTGGCTCCTGGATGAAGCAGAAAAGCAGATGGGGCTCAGAGTGGTAAGACGGGGCCCGAGATCTCTTGCTGCTTCTCTCAGTGGTGTTCATTTCATTCTTATTTTATCAGAGAACAGGTCTCTGTGACAGAACTCTTCACTCCAATCCACATTCTGAACTCCCTGACTCAGGGTGCTGATCCAGGCTGGGAGCTGCAGACAGGCCTTAACATGAAGGGAGAGGTGGAGACGTGAGAAACTGGCCCAGAGGCTGCTGAGCACTTGAGAAAAATTGGAGCCATGTCCTTCACGGTCAAGTAGGAATAAGATAAACAGTCCTGGCAGAGGCAGTGGGCACTAAGAGGAAACTAGGTATAGACAATGAGTTTGGAACCAAAGAGCAAGTAGATTTAGACTGGAGTGTGGAAGGCAGACTCTACAGTGATTCCCCAGTCTCAGGGGCATCTGTGGGAAAGGAGATGATTACCATAATCAAGAATTTTAGTGACAAGATCATGATTAATGTAAATGAGACTTCTTAAAACCCAACTTTTTGGCCCTTTCACACCTGCTCCTATACCTATGTTGTTGACCATGGCTGAAGATAAACATCCAACAATGCTTATTGGCCTAACTTCAAGTTCATGATCACTAACAAGTGTCCCCCAGAGCAGTCTGGAAATCGTGTTCCATCCCCTAGTTCATTCACTCTCCTACAACACACTAGACAACAAGTTTGCCTCTCTTTCCTCAAACCTCTTTCGTTCTGATTCTAGATGGTGACTTTGATTCTATTTCACTGAGAAAACAGAAGCAATCAGAAGGACGTCCCCCCGGTTCCCATCATCACAGTATCCCACCTACTTGCATTTGCGCCCAGATATGATATTTTGACTTCTTTCCATTTCAATGGATGAAACTATGATGCTCTTCTCAGAGAGAAACCCCTCACCAAAGTGTCAGAACCCATTTCTTTTCCTTTACTAAAGATATCACCCCAGGAATATCCCCTGCCTTGCCTGTGTATTCCTCTATTTTCTCTCTGTTGGATTAGTCTCATCAGCATACAGACATACTAAATTTCTCCCACATCCTAATCAAATTACCACCCATTTTTCTTTTTTTAAAAATCTACACATGCTTTTTACGTATCTCTCTTTGTTACATGGCTATAAATACTATCACTATGTGGATGATACCTAAATTTATCTATCTTTTGAACTCCAGACTCATATATATCCAGCTACCTACCCAACATCTCAAGTTGGGCTTTCCATGGAAATTTTAGATTCAGTGTTTCTAAACTAAACTCTTGATATTTTCATTAAAGGCACTACTTCTGAAGTCTTCTCTAATCAGTAAATGGGAAATTCCATCCTTCCAACTCACCTCCTGTCTAAAATCCCCCATTCAAAATTGATCAGTAAATCCTATTGCTCCTACCTTCAAAATATATTCAGAATATGTCTTCAGCTACCAACATGGTTCAAGCAGTGGTCATCATCTTTTCTGGCTAACTGCAATTTTCTCTTACCTGGCCTCACTGCTTCTACCTTTGCCCCAAATAGTAAACATTACTGGTCCTCAATGAAATTTAATTTTCCATTTCTCCTGGGAGAAGTATATTTTCTGGGTCTTCTGATTATTTGTTGGCAATGGATTGTGAGTAGAAGAAAAAGTCCTAGCCAGGCAAGTGACTCACGCCTATAATCCCAGCACTTTGGGAGGCTGAGGCGGGCAGATCATGAGGTCAGGAATTTGAGACCAGCCTGTTCAACATGATGAAACCCCATCTCTACTAAAAATACAAAAATTAGCTGGGCGTGGTGGTGTGTGCCTGTAGTCCCAGCTACTTAGGAGGCTGAGGCAGGAGAATCGCTTGAACCTGGGAGATGGAGGTTGCAGTGAGCCAAGATTGGGCCTCCGTACTCCAGCCTGGGTGACAGAGCAAGACTCTGTCTCAAAAAAAGAAGAAGAAGAAGAAGGAAGAAGGAAGAAGGAGACTCCTATGGATCTTCCAGTTCAGTTTCTCCTTGTCAGTGAATATGCCAACTGAGTGTTGGAATAGTAGAGCCACAACTAGAGGCCCCCTGGGTCACTAAGTCACCATGCAGGGAACTCTGAAGGGCTACTCACCATGTAGGGATGCTCTGTCTAGAGGGTCACTGGACTTAACATTTATTTAGAAAGAATGTAAATCAAATCAAAGCTTCCTATCTGACTTAGAGTACAAATCATGGTCCTTAGAGTAGTATTCAGGCCCTATCAAATTTTTACTGTGACCTCCCTGCCCTTTTCTCCTAAGTATTTTATTTTCTTAGGAGTGATTATAAATGGTATTGCATGTTTAAGTTTCTGCATGTTTATTGTTAGGATATTGAAATATAATTAAGTTTTGTGTGTTGATCTTAAAATTTTCTACTCAAGTACTAACGAGGCCAGACCCTCCTTAGCTTCTGAGATCAGACAAGATCAGGCATGCTTAGGGTGATATGGCCATCAACACTGCCCTTATCTCCTTTTACTCTACCCTTGGTTTACTCTGCTTCTGGCATACCTGCCTGGGTTAATCTTAGGACATTGTGCACATTTCTGCCTCAGGGCTTTTGCAGTTACTGTTTGCTTTGCATGTGGTGTTTTCAAGATATCTATATGGCTTGTTTTCTCATCTTCCTTAGGTCTTCTCAGAAGGGATACCATCCTGGAATGGCAAACAATCTATTTAAAATCTGCCTACCCTTGGAATTCTCCAACCTTTTTTTGTGCTTTAGTTTTCTCTTTAGTATGTATCACCATCTGTCATATTACACATTATACTTTTTAATTTATAGTCTGTCTTCCCCAATTAGAACTTCATCACTGCAAGGATATTTATCTTTCTCTTTTTTCTCCACAAATCTATCATCAGTGACTAAGACAGTGCCTGATACATAGTAGGCAATACAATAAATATTTGTGGTATAAATGAATGAATGAATGAATGAATGAATGAATGAATGAATGAAATTATTTTTCTCCTGTTGCAAACTCTGAAGATGGTAAATGCTTATTTATGTGCTAAGAATGGAATATGTACAACATAATTTCAGAAATTCACAACCTGGACTACCTGTAATATAAAGGTAATATGCAAAGAGTTACCAATGAGAATCAGATCACACATGTAGCAAACCAAAGAGTGTAAAATATAAATGCTTAACTACTTACAATCAAAATGAACAGCAGTAGGCAAGGACTTAATTTTTTTTCTATAATTGAATCTATTCATTTTAATAAAATACATACAATGAAATCTGGAAAGGATATTACACAGCCCATTAGTATGTAATAATAGATGCATAAAATGTATTGAATGATAAATAGAGTAGGGAACACTATGGAGATTATATTTGTGGTGTGTATATTTAAGGGGGTGGTCAACAAGTGATTATGAATGTCTACTGAATATCACTCACTCCCAGTTATGTTATTTGCTATTTACACAGAGTTATTTTAATATTCACAGGTTAATTAGGAAAGTTCAAGACTTTAATGTGAAAAATGACTAAAGTTCTTGGAAATATAACATAATGCCTAAAGTATAAGGTTTTATTAAATAAAGAGTTTTCACACACACATATATATATATATATATGTACATTCTTAAAAGTGTTTAATGAAGTTAGAGCAATGTGCTAAAGGGTGGCAGTGGCATATGAGCAGGCTGCTTAGAAGTAACCATTGGGAAAGGCTTGCTTGAACATTTTTCTTGGGTTTTATTTGGGTTCCAAGCTGAGTGGAAACTGTGCACTTGGGTTGTATGGAAAATCAGACTAGATAGCACAAGTGTCTTCTGCATAGGATATAAGACTAGATTTTTGTAGCCCACCAGCCCAGAATCTACTTCTGACCAGCACTGTCCTTATATTCCGAGACCAATTTTCAGAGACCAGATGGATTTTTCAGTTGTTAAGGATTTTGAAAGAAAAGTATGCCCTTGGAACTTTTGAAGTATGAGCTATTTGCTAGCCAAAAAAGGCAACGTGTATTTTTTAGAGAATTAAGGTACAAGGCAATGTGGGAGCAGTAGAATACCTGGGTTCTAGACTTTGCTCAGGAGTAAACAAAATGACATCAGTTTTATGAGCACTTTTCTTTTTAACAAAACAGGATGCAATGGCTATTCTGACTAATGCTGGGGATTTTGTGAGCTCGAAATAAGATAATGAATATGAAGGGTTGTAAACCAATCCTTAGAAAAATTCAGAAGGATAATATATGTTATTTACAGTTGAAGATCCCATTGGTCCAGCTACCTCCCAGAATGGGCTTTTCCATTAAACCTAGACAGAGCCTGGTTGTCTTTACTCTGTACACAACAATTTGTGTGATAATTTAGGGAGAATGCTAGAGATTATTTAGGATGTGATTATAGTATTCAACAACATCCTTTGAATTTAGGACAGATAGGATTTTCAAGAAAAAATGAAATCTTAAGGTGTGTCTATTTATATTAACAAATTGATCATTTTGTCTTTTGCTTCATTTTGTTTTGTTTCTAATTAATTGCTGACCAATTAATATGATCTACTGACATTCAGGTATGTTTAAATACCCCAAATTGTGTTGCTCACAGACACTATCAATTAAAATCATTTTTACACTTAAGGAAAATTTAAAGTAAGATTATAATTGGGAAACACCTACCCAATGAGAAAAACTACCACCTCCAATATGTTACATAAAATATTCAAGAGAAGAGTTGCTGAAATTTGGAACTTACACTATTTCACTGACTTCAGTGTAAAATTTAGATAATTAGTGGGAAGTTTCTCTGTAGGGAATTTGTGTCTAGCCATGGCAATATATATATTTTATCTGAAGTCTTTAGAAGAGGGGCAAATAAAATTATATTCTTAACAGCAAGAAAATGATTTAAGTTATTTTTCCCCATTTTCCCCATTTGTTCTTTAGCCTGGCATAACTTTTATCCCCTTCCTTCATTTTCTGCCTTTCTAGATCTAATTTGTTTTTGTGCAGAAAGCTTTTTTCCTTTTCTAATGTATACATGTCAGACTTTCCTTAGTTTCTTTCTATTCTCCTTAGATCATTAGAACAACAGGTTCAAGAGCAGAGTCAAACTTACAGAGAAACTTCAAGGATAGCAGAAGTTACTCCATTCCTTAGACAATGGCTCTTTTACAACTGGAAGTCTATGACTAGAAACAGATTTCTTTTTTAAAAGAGATGCTGAAAACCTGAGAATTTTGCATTAGATCCTCATAACTGTCCTCTTTACCTACGCGTGTTCTTTACCTGCAGACTGACCTTGCACATAATCTTAGCCTCAAACTGTTGTTCATTCATCTGGATAAATATCCATACTGTGCAAATGATGGCTGCCAACCTGCAGGAGCAATCCCCCTTCCTTCAAGAATCATCTCTTGGCAACAACAGACACTGGGGACTAGTAGACAGGGGAGGGAGGGAGGGAGGGGAATAAGGGTTGAAAAACTGACTGTTGGGTACTGTGCTCACTAGGATCGATTATACCCCAAAACCCAGCATCATGCAACTTACTCATGTAACAAACATAAACATGTATCCCCTGAATCTAAAATAAAGTTGACATTATTAAAAAAAATTTTTTAATACTTTAACAATTTTCTGAATAAATAAATTCAATGATTTTGAGAAAGTTAACAACAACAAGAATCATCCTTGACCAACTATTTTTAAAGCTAGATGAATCTTAGTTGACCTTTCCTCCTAACCTTAAACAAAATGATGACTTCTTTCCTCATATTAGAACATTCTTTTAGAGGCTTCTTATGGCTGATATTTTTGAACATAGGTCTATGTTAGTGATGCATTGGTTGATTTTATTTCCTGTGCTTATCTAAACACAGTGGGAGCCACAGAAGTAATTCCATGATGAATGCCATAGGCTGGATAATGGCACCCAAGGATAAGGAGGTCTGTATCCTGGGAACCTGTGAACGGCAAAAATGATTTTGCATATGTGGAAATATAAAGGATTTTGAGATGGGGCAATTTTGTCGGGTTATCAGTATGGGCCCAAATATAGTAACAGGAGTCCTTATGCGAAAGAGGCAGAAAGAGAATTTACACTGAAGAGAAGACCATGTGACCATGGAGGCAATGACAATATCTCTTAAAACATCCTTTCCTAGCCATGATCACTGCCAACTCTTATGTTTAGCAACTTCTAATTAGTGCTCTTGAGTCACTATGATTTTTCTTCCCTTGTGACCCTATGATCAGACCCTTCTCTGTTCAGTCTCTTCTGCCAACAGCTGCTAGTTCACTCTTAAAATGTTGCCTGCATCACACAAGTCCCTGCTGAAATCCACAGTGGCTCCCCACCGCCAAAGACTGGAGTGATGCAATCACAAGCCAAGAAATGCTGGCAGCCACCAAAAACTGGAAAAAGCTGGGAACAGATTCTCCCCTATAGTCTACAAAAGGAGTGCAGCCCTCCTGACACCTTGATTTTGGCCCAGTAAAACAGATTTTGAACTTCTAACCTCGAGAACTGTAAGAATAAATGTACAGTATGTTAAGACATCAAGTTTGTGGTTATCTATTGCAGCAGCCGTATGAAACTAATTTGTACAAAGTCTTATTAAATGGTAAACCAAGTATTTAGGAGACTGGATATTTATGAAACTGACTACATAGCTAGGGGTGTTCCTTATCACTCCCACACATTTCTATTTCTTTTCACATTGACTCAGGTGCACTTATTTACTTGTCTCTAAGAGATGAAGGCAATAAATTGCTTTTCATATTCTGAAGAACCTAGTCTAAAAAATGTTCTTACATATAAAATACTTAGGCCCATCACAAAAGAAGAAAGTGATATATTATATTACTAATCACCAGCATCCATCCCCTTGAAGCCAGGCAGAGCCACGTGGCTTGCTTTTCTTAGTGGAACATAACAGGAAGTCTCATGTCCCTTCTATGCAGAAGCTGTAGACACAGTGTGTGTTTCCCCTTCTCTCTTCCTTCTGCAGCAGCTATCAGCAGTGACCCTGAGTGAGGCTGTTAAGGAGGAGCAGATACCAGCTGACCACCATGGACAAGTAGTGTATGTGGGCAACAGAACAACAACAAACACTTTGGTGTTTTATGCATAGGAGATCTGGGGACTCTGTTACTATGGCACAATTTATACCATCTCAACTGATTTGCAGAAATAGGCTTTCCTGTCCCCAAATCACTTCCCCAGTTGTTAATTCTAGAAACTTCTCATTTTTTTTTCAACTGAAAGATGTCCTGTCAACTTTTCTTTCATAATATCTCTCAAGACATCCTTTTCTAGTGACCCAGTTTGGCTGTGTCCCCACCCAAATCTAATTTCGAATTGTAATCCCCAAGTGTTGAAGGAGGGACCGGGTAGAAGGTGATGGGATCCTGGGGCAGTTTCCCCATGCTGTGCTCATGATAGTGACTGAGTTCTCATGAGATCTGGTTGTTTGATAAGTGTCTGGAGCTTCCCCCTTTCTCTCTCCTGCCACCACTGTAAGATATTTCTTGCTTCCCCTTCACCTTCTGCCACCATCATAAGTTTCCTGAGGCCTTCTCAGCCATGTGGAACTGTGAGTCAATTAAACCTCTTTTGTTTATAAATTATCCAGTCTCAGGTAATATCTTTATAGCAGTGTGAAAACGGACTAATACACCTAGTTGTGTTGTTCAGCTTCTCATTAGTGCTCTTTAGCCACTGAGATGATTCTTTCCTTGCAACCCTATGTTCAAAGCCTTCTCTGTTCAGTGTTTCCTGCCAACATCTGCCAGATCACTCTTCAGAAATGTTGCCTGCATCACGTAAGTCCCTGTCGGGATCCACAATGGCTCCCCCCTGCCAGCAAAGTAAATACTCCATTCTCACCCTTCTGTTGAGTAGTTGTAGGTTTCGGTTTCAATTTTATCATCCTCTGCACCATATCATTTCTTCTCTACATCACCCAGGCAAGTCTCCTCCCCATCAATGAACTGTGTCACGCGCCTTTAGTTTTTAGTTCTGTCTTTTGAATATTTGTTATCTTGTTGTGTTTAATCCTAATGATTGAATGTCACCTAGCGCTGTAATATTTTAAATTTTATTTGAAATATTCAGTAAAGGTTTTCTAATTAAGCAGTTGATTTTCCCTTCCCTCCCTCCCTCCTCCCTCCCCTCCTCCCTCCTCCTCCTCCCTCCCTCCTTCCCTCCCTTCTTTCTTTCTCTCTCTCTCTTTTCCTTTCCTTTATCATTTCCTTTCCTTTCCTTTTCCTTCCTTTCCTTTCCTTTCCTCTTTCCTCTTCCTTTCCTTTCCTTTCCTTTCCTTTCCTTTCCTTTCCTTTCCTTTCCTTTCCTTTCCTTTCTCTTTCCTTTCCTTTTCTTTCTTTTCCTTTCTTTTTTTTTTCTTTCTTTTTCTTTCCTTTCCTTTCCTTCCTTCCTTCCTTCCTTCCTTCCTTCCTTCCTTCCTCTTTCTTTCTTTCTTTCTTTCTTTCTTTCTTTCTTTCTTTTTTCCTGGGTGAAAAAAGAAAGACAGCTGGTCTGCAGATCAAACTCTTTCTGGACTTAGAGCCATTTATCAGCCTTATATGCGAATGGCCCTTTCATTTCATGTAATCACAGTGCATATAGATATAATTGATCAGAGCTGCCACAAATTATCTCCATGCTTAATTTATTCCTAATCTAGTTCTCTATTTATGCATCTAAATGACAAATACTAAATACAGAAAAAAAAATTGTGTTCATTAAATTGAAATACGATTTGTTATATACTTTGTGAAGTTTAGTGGCCTTTAGCTAGAGTCTATTTTTGATTGAACAAAGGGCTTAATTATTATAACCAACACCCTTTTAGCATTATTTTCCTTTTGAAATATGGCAGTTAAAATTTCAGTCCAAGCAATTACTTATTTGTTAAAAAACAGGCTACCTTTGAGGCTTGCATTAAAGATGATAAAATTAGCCATCTAAAACCATTTCAATTTTATGAAAATAAAACCGAGTGCAATGTTTCAGCTTGAAAGCTCAGATGATCTTTAGGGGAAATTAGTGATGTTGCTAATAGTGGTTTCAATTTATAATACACTGGAAGGAGGTAATCAAAGAGGCAAAAACAAGATAAATAATCCTTAAAATGGAACAATTAAATAAAGATCAGTTGTGACAAAATTATAAGATAATATTCCTAGACTTGGAAAGGCAATGTCTTTCTTTTTATTAATTAGACACAATCTATATTTTACAATATGTAACCATTTACCAGGCAAGGGTGTGTTTTCTGCTGACATAAAATGAATGCATTTCTAGACTTCTATTCAACAGGGAAGGTGGCTAAGGTGATAATTTCTCATTTCTCTAGGTATAACTTTGATAAACTCCAGGCTCTCCATCATTTTCTTTTCGAAATTAAACTACATATATAAACCATGTGCATCAAAGCTCAGGCTAGTGCAATATATTTTTTTTCACTTGGTACAGATATTAAAATACCTGCTTATTTACACATATAGCTGAGTGTAAATATGAAATGATAAAATGTCACATAGAGTTCTCTCTGTGTAGTTATATTCCTGTCCATAATACTCATGCCTGTATTTTAAACATTATGAAATGAATATTATATTTTGTGAATTTAACGGATGTTGAATGTGTTGCTGTTACCTCATTTACATATACAGATTAGAATGTTTTACTTTGTTATGTGGTAGCTTGATCCCTTAATTTTGATAATCTCAAACTGTTTTTATTAGATTTACAAGAAAAAATAGTTATTTCATCAAGAAATTCATTGACATGATATGCATCTATTCATACATAGAATAAAATTTAAGTGTATATATTACTGTATTCTCTGTCCCATTATAAAGAGTCAGAATGATAATGTTAGAGCTTTCTTGATTCATATTGCTTAAAATTCATGCAAATGGGCATAAATACTGGTTTTGCACTTTTGTTTAGCATTTTCATGCATATTTATTCCCACATAAGTAAATATTTCTCACTTTCAAATTCCTTTTCTTCTTTCTGAGAAATTAACAGGCCAGGAAATCAAACTGTAAGCAAAACAAATTCCTAGACTCTGCTGCATTTACTTTATTGGGGAATGAAGTGCGGCTTTTTAGTATTACCCTTCTCTTCCCAGGATATAATGGCCATGAGGGAAACAATGAAGGCTTCCCTTGCCTGCCCAGGAGCCCTCTCCCAACCCAGCCCAGTGGTGTCCCTCCCTGGCTATTTCTCTTGTATGGTGTCTTGATGATGTATGTTTTTGCCTCTTGCATTCCTGTTTCTCAGCCCCAAGGTGTTTCTGTTCTTCAGAGATCCCCAAATCTTTCAGGTAGAGGGAAAATTTCTAAGACCAGAGTCCTCTTAACAGTCACTGCAACTAAAAGTATAAAAGGAAGCTGGACTAGAATGGGAGCACACACTAGCATGAACACTACATTTTAGTGCTGTTGCTTCACTCACTGGTAAAACATGGCCCAGTGCATGTTTGGGTATGGGCAGAAGGTTGTCTGCCACAAAAATGACTTGTACTCCACATGCATGAAACTCCCAAGGAAATCAGTAATTTGTCTTTATCAAGACAATGGAAAGACAGCATAGTGTAGAGTGAAGCTTTTAAGGAGCAACTGATCTCAGTTCCACAACTTGGGTGCTATGCAGCTTTGGCAAACTCACTAATGTCTTTCAACCACCTGGCATTTACACTGAAAGATAGTTTTTAGGATCAAATTTGTTATTTTTAAGTGTTTGCTAGGGTATGTAGCACATTATAGGTATTCAATAAATTATATATGTGTATTTACACTCATACAAATATTTGTATATGATTTTATAAATCTAAAGACTGATATTCCCCAAACTATATTCTATTGAAAGCCATTTTCAACAATTTACCTGAGAAAAATTACTTCCACTATTGGGAAAATAGTATACTTCATTGGGGGATAAAACTGAGGTTGGAAGAGACTACTAAATAAATTAAAACCTACAATTAATGAATGGCAGAGCTGAAATTTATAGTCTAGAGCAGGGGTTACAAACTGCTATCTGCCAGCAAAATCCAGCCAGCTGTCTGTTTTATAAATAAAGTTTTATTGGAACACATACCCATTCATTATTATCATCTATGGCTGGCTCCATGATACAATGGCAGACCCCGGTAATTGATACAGAGACAAAGTGAACTGAAAGCTTAAAATATTTACTATCTGACTTTTAAAGGAAAAGCTTGCTGACCCTTGGTCTAGAATAGACTGGAATAGGAATGAGGTATGGTGAGCAGACATTGGAATAAGCCCTACCACTGAAGGGGTGGCCTGCCCCTCCACACTTGTGGGTGTTTCTCGTTAGGTGGAAACGAAAGACTTGAGAAAAGGAATAAAACAAAGTGTAGAAAAGCGGGGCCCAGGGGACCGGTGCTCAGCTTACAGAGGACCCACGCGGCCACCGCCTCGAGTTCCCTTAGTATTTATTGGAATTATCTTTACCATCAAAAAGGATAAGGGAGTGGCCTGGACAATAGGATTATTGTAGGTGGGAAATCGGCATAAGACATATGAAAAAAATCCTCGTAATAATGAATAAGTTTAAAGGATAAATGCGTGCCTTAGAGATGTATCATGCGACATCTCCATAAACCTTTTAGCAGTATTGCTCCCAGAAGCTCCACCTTATCCTAAAAGGTGTTTCCCACTCATTAAAAAAACCAAGGCACACAATGGGTATTACCGCGGAGATGTTCCATTGCCCCAGGGAGGGGCAAGGAGACAAATGTTTTTCTCTTTCTTGATGATTAAAGAGAATGGTGATGACCTTTAACATAAGCATAGCCTTTATGCCACTTGTTTAACAAGCACATTCTGCACCGCCCAAAATCCTTTTAACCTAAGTCACCACAGCACAATGTCTCTTGCAAGGACAAGGTTGGAGTAAATCACAGATTAACAGCATCTCAAATACAGAACTAAAGGAGTCTTCTATGTCTACTTCCTTCTATAAGAACATTCAGTAACAGGCTGATCTCTCTTTCTACCACTACCAATTTTCAGTGAGACCTCAAGTAATTCAACTGTTCTGGACTTCAGCTTCTCACTTATACAAACCCCAACCCTGTATTTCAACTTGATTAACCACTGTGGTGCATATTTAGCTGCATATTTAAATGCTCAGTAGGCATCTGAATATTATATCCTTAGGAGCAAAACTGCGATGAATTGAAGTGGTTATAATAATTCGTTTTCAGTTTCCGCCTTACCATTCACTTCTACACATATTTTATTGCGGGCTCATATCTTGAAAGTTCTCTTGGGCACCACTATTATGTTGGTGATGCTCCCAAGTATTACTATTCTTCATCCTAAGACTCTATTAAGATTGAGCTGCCAGCCTTCTTTATCTGTTTGTAGTTTTCTCTGGAGACTCCATATCAACAATGGCACAGTGTGATCAGAACGATGCATTATCACAGAGTCAAATCAATCTAAGGCAAATGAAGAGTGAAAGAGATTGATAGACTCAAGACTTATACCACATGATAACCTGGTGATTTGCAGTTTCCATGTAAATGGGAAGAATCCTCGAGATTGGAAGACTCTGAGCACCCTTGTGATCATTTTGCTGTGGAAAATATTTACTGTTCTGCCTTTGGCCTCTTTTCTGGACAAATGGGATTGCATGTTACATACCTGATTTAAGATTATTTCAAATTTTTTGAATTTAGGGCTGCCTCCCCTTCCTTCACAATTCATTATAAATAAATTTGCACAAAATCAAGGACAGGTGCAAATTGATTTATGTCATTTGTTTCTTTGAAATAAAGTAAAACTGCTCCTCTTTCGTAGAACTTTAGATAAAAGACACCTGTTTCTGATGACTTTTGCCTGGCTGCCAAATTCTAAAAGAAAAATTGAGTTCCAGCATCATCATTTACCAACAGTGTGATCTCAGCCAAATTACTGAGTTCCTCTCAATTTCCCTATATGTGAGATGGAGATTTAAAAAATACACTAGTAACTTTCTCATATGCTTATTCTGAGAATTAAATGCAAAAATGCATGTAAAGTGCTTAGTACAATGTCTGGCAAAGAATAAGCACCCAATATATCTCAGACCACAGTATGCTTTCTCAATTCTTTAGGATTTGACATTGCTGCAATGGCCAAAGTAATTTCTTTTTTCATGTAAAATTTACCTGGGAGAAGGGACTGAACAACGTATCTTTGGTTGATATAAAAAGATTGAAAAGATAGGACTTTATTTATTTTTTTAACCAACAAAATCCAGATTGATATTACCTCCGTCATCTTTGCCATTACAGTGATAGATATTGGCCTTATGCATGAATACCTGAAAAAGTCAAGTGTAGAGTATCAGAAAATTTATTGTTGTACATAATTTATCAAGAATTTTCAAAATCCTTTTAAAAACCAGAGTTTCTTCATCTGTGGTTCCATAGACTAGCTTTCTGGGGATCCATAAAACCCCTGAAATTTTATGTAGCATTCTCTGTTTACATTCATTTTCTAGAGAGAAGTTTCATAGTTTTAATGAGATTCTTGCTGTGGTCTTTGATCTGTAGATCAAAGGCAAAATTCTTAGCAGGATCCAGAGGCCCAAGAAACTTTAGAATTTTGTGAGTATATAACCATGGCTAAGATCTTCTCACTTTACAATAGTTTACTTTCTTTTTTTTCAGGTAAAGCTAATGAAAAAGCACTATGCAATGTGTAAAAGGTAACGAAACTGCTTAACAAGATAAATAATTACATATTTGTGGCACTGATGGGCCAGCTAAGTATGTTCAGGTGACACTTCCGTGGAGGGAAAACTAATTCATTATAATTTAAAAGCACTTTACAATAGATGTGTAACAAACGAGGTAATAAAACATAATCAGTAGAAGCCTTTTAGCTGATGTTGAATTCTAAAGAAAAAAACTACTTGTACTTTTTTTTTTTTTGACACGGAGTCTCGCTTTGCTCACTTTGTCACCAGGCTGGAGTGCAGTGGCACGATCTCAGCTCAATGCAACCTCCTCCTCCCAGATTCAGGTGATTCTCCTGCCTCAGCCTCCTGAATAGCTGGGACTACAGGCACGTGCCACCATGCCCAGGTAATTTTTGTATTTTTAGTAGAGACAGGGTTTCACCATGTTGGCCAGGATGGTCTCGATCTTTTGACCTCATGATCTGCCCACCATGGCCTCCCAAAGTGATGGGATTACACGTGTGAGCCACCGCACCCGGCCTACTTATACTATTTGATTATGTATTCTATTCAGTTAACCATTGCCACTTTCACTGAGAGGCACCTGGAATTCTAAATCCTCAACATTTTGCTCTAGTGTCCATTACTTTTAGCTGGGCTTACCACATGCATATAGCCTGACGTGAAGGAGTTTCTTCTTTTCTGTCCTGAACAATGCTCCACGCTTATCATGGGTGATGGTGGGAGGGTGGAGGGCAAAGCGGGGCTGGAGGATTTCATCGAAAGATTTGACCTCCAGCTCCACCTCCACCCAACCCCTGCTCTCTGCAGCCCTGGAAAGATGTTTGGAGAGCAGCCGCCATCCTTTCCTTGAATACCTACTGTCATGTATGTCTTCCCCAGACCAAACCCTCTATAATGGAAATATACAAAGTTATTTTCTTTCTTTCTTTCTTTCTTTCTTTCTTTCTTTCTTTCTTTCTTTCTTTCTTTCTTTCANTTTTAGTAGAGACGGGGTTTCACCGTATTAGCCAGGATGGTCTCGATCTCCTGACCTTGTGATCCGCCGCCCGTCTCGGCCTCCCAAAGTGCTGGGATTACAGGCTTGAGCCACCGCGCCCGGCAAAGTTATTTTCTTAAGCTGCAGTAACTCTCAAAAAAGCAATATAGTATGAGAGAGAACAAAGGCTGTCACTGAATCTAATCTACTCATACTCTTAACCAAAGAAGGGAAGGGTTTGTTTATGGCTTCGGTTTTCCAAAAAGAGACCATTCCAAATGTCCCCTCTCCGGGTCCCTCTTTCATGTCTCTCAGTTGAAAGACCCCATACCCCTTTTACAAAACCCTTTGATGCCCCACAGGGGGAAATTCCTCCCTTTTGGTCCCTTGTGTCCTGCAAAGTTGCGTGTCAGATGTGAAGGCTTCAATCCTGTATGTGACAGTGAACCTGGGTGCTCCAATTCCAGTTCAATCTTCCTAGCAGAAAGTCATGCAGTTGATTGCCTCATTAGTTTTCCTAAAAAATAGCACATCTTGTCATGTTTCCATTTATTTTCTCATCATATGAAGAAAGGGTAGAATTATTTCCTTTGACCTTGCCCCTAGCAAAACAATATCACCATTTTTTTGTGTGAATAGTATGGGGGGATATTTTTTCCAGTTTCCTGTCACAAAAAGGTCTGTTCTCTAAGATCTAGAAATGTTTGAAAGACAATAACTATTGCTGTCATAATTTATGTGGGAACAAATGGAAGCATTATTAATACTGGTTATTTACTTAACTAGTCCCAGAAGTCCAGAGACAGAACTTATTCTAAAACTACCTGACAATATTTTCTACTAAACCTGTATTTGGAGGCATAACAGAGATTATTTATTTCACTAAGAATTATTTTAAAATTCAGAACTCTTGGAAGTAAATGCTTTACAGTTTTAAATTTTAATTTTTAGGAATTTAATAGAGAAACAAAATAATAATGTACCAGGAAGAACAGCAGTTTTGGAATCAAACAGACTTGGAATTAGTTCTGGCTGAATAAAGGAGATGCTGAGACCTCGGTAAGGTTATGTAACCTCTCCAGTGGCTTGGTGAACCCCAGCTACCAAGCTGATGATATCTAGTCAGAGAATATTAAATGAAGTAACTGCTGAAAGTGTCAATCACACAATGTTTGTGGTACAAATGTCAATTGATTCAATATATTTTTTACTTTTGTGGGAAGTATAGGATCCAGCCCTCCATTATTGCTGGCGTGGCCATAAGGTTATGGTCAATGATACATGGTAGAAGTGATGTGTGCCACTCCTGGGCCTTGCCATTAAAAGGATTGTGAGGGCACTCACCTGGTCCTTTCTCCACATCCTGCTGGCTGGGAGATAATAAGACCTAGAGTAGCCAACTGGGGCACACAACGGGGGGCCAGGGCAAGGAAGGCCTGAACCCTTGCCTGAATGGACTGTTGTGTGACAGATAGATGAACTGCCATCAGTTTAAGTTGCTGTCTTTCCTTTTCTTTTCTTCCCCTTTCCTTCTTCTCCCTTTCCTTTTCCTTTCCCTGTTCTCTCTCTCTCCTTCCATCCCTCTCTTCCTTCCTTCCTTTCTTTCTTCCCTCTCTCCCTCCTCTCTCTTCTTTTCTTTCTTTCTTTCTTTCTTTCTTTCTTTCTTTCTTTCTTTCTTTCTTTCTTTCTTTCTTTCTTTCTTTCTTTCTTTCTTTCCTTCCCTTCCTTCCTTCCTTCCTTCCTTCCTTCCTTCCTTCCTTCCTTCCTTCCTTCCTTCCTTCCTTCCTTCTCTTTCTTTTCTT
>NW_016803844.1:1468137-1486722 GCF_001698545.2 Rhinopithecus bieti
CTTTTCTTTCTTTCTTTCTTTCTTTCTTTCTTTCTTTCTTTCTTTCTTTCTTTCTTTCTTTCTTTCTTTCTTTCTTTCTTTCGTTTCTTTTTCTTTCTTTCCCTCCCTTCCTTCCTTCCTTCCTTCCTTCCTTCCTTCCTTCCTTCCTTCCTTCCTTCCTTCCTTCCTTCCTTCTCTCTTCTTTCTCTTCCTTCCTTCCCTAGACATTGGAGATAAAGATGTTTTTCAAGAAAGCATTCCTATTCTTCCATATCTCATTATTTAGTTGAAAAGATTGATGCACAAATTTAAAATTTCTTTTGTGTGTATGTGGACACAGGAACAAGGAGAAAGGAACAATTAATTCTGCCTTGGAGGGTCATGAAAAACTACAGAGAAGTGGCAGCACTTGAACTTATCTTTGGAGGGGTTTGCTGGGTTGAATGAGTGGCAGTGGAAATGACATTCCAAGCAGAGACAACCCCACCAGCAAAGACACAGCTTTGAAGCAGCTTCACAGTTTGGTACCTGGAGTGTGGGGTTGTGGTTGGTAGGAGATAAATGAAAAAGACAGGTTGGGGATTCAGTAAGAACTGCTGAATTCCATTCTAAGACATTGTACATTGTCCTATTGGCATTACATCATAAGTAGGCTGGTTTGTAGAATATTGTTGACATAATGAAGGCCAAGCCTGAGATAGTGGCAGTAGAATAAAAAGGAGGGAACAGAAGTCAAATGGTTTCTGAGATAAAACTAGAAGTTTATCAATGGGGTGAGGGAGTAACAGCTGAACGAATCAAGGACTCCTCTTAAGTCTTTGTCGGGGAAACCGTGTGAATAGTCATATCATAATCCGAAATGAAAGAGCAGGAAAGAATTTGAGGGTTGGGTACTGTATGAATCTATCTGCATACAGCTCTAAAAGCCCTAACTCTGGCCCATGGTACACATTCAATATATATTTATTGACCTTGGCCCTGAAGGTTAGTCTAGGCCTGTCCTGTGAGTGCCACATGGATTCAGGCACAACACAGAGCAAAACTCACAGCCTGCCTTTCTACTTCCTCACCGGGTATTTTTCAGACATCTTCACCAATCACTTGTACCAGCCAGCTTTGTACCATGGTGCTCTGTAACTCTCATAAAAAGCGAGAAAATAACCCTAATATTATAGAGAGAAACAAAAAATCAACAGCTGTAATAAACATTCACACTCAGGTCCAAAATCAGCATAAAAAGCTAAGAAAAACCTTTTGCCTAAATTTGCCATAATCCAATCCAATGAAAACAAACAAGAAACAAACTGGCCCTGAATGCTGAATCTGATATTCAGGACAGCAGACGTTCACAAGAATTGCAGATAAAAGGCCCAAGATTGAATTTCTTGAGGTCAGACTTCAGCACATTTTACTGCCTGTGGCTGAGAAGGGAACAATTAGAAAACAGGCAGTCATGACAGGATGTTTTCCCTACTGCCTCCCATAATCACAAATGCACACAAACCGCAAC
Organism: Rhinopithecus bieti; assembly: GCF_001698545.2. Classification (NCBI taxonomy): domain Eukaryota; kingdom Metazoa; phylum Chordata; class Mammalia; order Primates; family Cercopithecidae; genus Rhinopithecus; species Rhinopithecus bieti. The sequence goes on from NW_016803844.1 coordinate 1,469,627, forward strand.
AGCAAAAAGCCTGCACAAAATACTTCATAATTTCTTTTCATTATTCAATTGCCACTCTGCAATGTGCAAAGCTCTTTTGCAAGACAAGGTCTCATTTAATCCTCACAAAGATCTGAGAGCTAAGAGTTGTTAACATAATCATTTTCTAGACAGTGAACAAAAACTCAAAGGTTAAGCTTGTCCAAGATCTCACATACACACTTGGCAACAAGGTCCCTAGTAAGCAGAGACAATGTGTTCCTACAAGGGTAGGGACAATGTATTTCATTCTCATGCCTGAGCACCTGGTATAATATCTGGCACACAGCAGACAGGAGAAATCAACAGGTAAAAAATGAGTTAAGTAATGAAAAAAAAAAAGACTGTTCCCAAATGTACTTTTACCACATGATACTACTTCTTAGAAGAGAATGCAGTGTATTTAGTCATAATGTTAACTTTGGACATCTTATAATGCTCAAGAAAAAAAAAGAAAAGACCCTTTTCATGTGTGGACGCCTTCACATTATCCTACCAAGGTCACATTTTCCCTTTCCACATCACTCAGTGCTTTTGGGTTTTATATTAGCTTTGTGCTGAAAATTGAAATTGGAATATTGGAACTCAGTTGGGGAGTGCACTAATTTAATTAAATATTAAAAGCCAGCTGGTTTTATGTTATGTGGGCAAATGAGAGAATTAATGATTTGGTACACTTTCTTGTTCCTGTCAAGCTACAAGAACATGAAGAATAGCTCATTCATACCCAGTTACAAAAGGTGAGATTGAAAAATTAGGTCTGCCTTATTAAAGTGTTTCCATCTAGAGTCTTTTGAGAATAGGGTAACTTACTTATTTATAAAATGCCTCAGAAGGTACTAGCTTCTGGGCCAATGGGAAAGGACCTGAGAGATCTTTTTATCTGACATCTTGAGTAAAGCCTCATCTGGGAAAACAAATCCACTTTAGCATCCCGAAGTGTTATCTTTTTGTGCAAGCAGGTTGGGAGTCAGTTGGGTGCCTGCTGCTGTCAAATGACTGTAAGCTCATCAGCTCCTTTAAGACTTAAAGAATATCTTAGAAACACAGAGTGTGAAATGAGGTAATAAGAGTGACATGTGAATAGTAGAAATGATTTTTAGTCCTCACCAGTCATGCATTGTACTCAGAGTTCCCAGGTTTCTTGGTCCTCAGACTTCCCAGACTTCTTGGTCCTATGAGTACACACACAATATCTATACAAGGCAATATATTAAAAAAGCAAGAGCTCTCTATTTACCCCAAGGCCGAATGCTCAACTTTCTGATGAGTGTTCTCAGTTTGTTAGAAGATTTATGATTGCCTTTCTTATTCTAGATCTTTTCTATTTCCCTTTTTTTTTTTTTTTTTTTTTTTTTTTGAGGCAGAGTCTCGCTCTGTCGCCCAGGCTGGAGTGCAGTGGCCGGATCTCAGCTCACTGCAAGCTCCGCCTCCCGGGTTTACACCATTCTCCTGCCTCAGCCTCCCGAGTAGCTGGGACTACAGGCGCCTGCCATCACGCCCGGCTAGTTTTTTGTATAGCTTTTTGTATATTTTTAGTAAAGACGGGGTTTCACCGTGTTAGCCAGGATAGTCTCGATCTCCTGACCTCGTGATCCGCCCGTCTCGGCCTCCCAAAGTGCTGGGATTACAGGCTTGAGCCACCGCACCCAGCCTGATCTTTTCTATTTACCTCCTACTTTCTATTCCATTTCTCCTGTCCCCTTTTACACTAGAAAATTGAGGCTAGGTTGTATGTTGAACGGGAAGATGCTGTGGAACTCTGAGCAGGTCACCTAACTTCTCTGTTTCTAAGGTTTCTTCTATGACATAAGGGAGTCAAACATCATAATAAATAAAATTTTATTATTACTTTGTGCCTTCACAGAACTGTGCAGAATTGTCATAAATAACTATCATTTTGTGACAATTCTGTAATCCATACTGGGCTCAGGTGAGTAGTGCTTCAGCTAGTCCTTCAGTGTGAATTCCTGTGGCTGCATTCAGTTGTGAGCCATCTGGGGTGAGGCTTAGCTAGGATAGCAGAGCAGCTGGGACTCTCTCTTCCTGTAATCTCAGGGCCTCTGCTCCACATGGCCCCTCCATGTGTTCCATGCACACGATCTCTAAGCGGAGTGGCTGGACATCTTACGAAGTGGCTCAAGACTCCTAAGAGTCTACCTGTGCCAGGTCCTCTTAAGGCTTAGGCCCAGAATTTGAGCCTCAGGTCTGCTGTGTTCTCTTGGTTAAAGCAAGCCTCAGTTCCTCCCAGATTCAAGGGGAGGAAGCTATTCAAGGCTGTGAATGTGGAAAGTGTGGTTAATTATGGGCCATCAATGTAACTGACTACCTCGGTAAACTTAGAAAACATCTGCTAGTTTAGTACCTAGACCTTCTGCATGTGGTGCTCTCTACTTCTAAAATCGTATTTTAAACAGTTACATTTTTTAAAATGATGTTCACTGACAAGGTTATATTATTTTGCCCAGAGGTTGTGTCACAGTATTGTCTTTCATGAAAATGCCTTTTGAATACTTTCTCACATTACTATGGTCTTGTTGGTTTGCCTAAAAATGACTGGTCACTTGGCTATTTTAGATGCGTGAAGTTTTGGGTAATTTAGAGTAAACTTTTTCAACTGCGTATCTTATGGCATTATTTCTCATACTTCCTCACTTTCTCCAGGATCAAGCATGTAATTATTGAGATGCCTTTCTCTTTTTTTCCAACTTTTATTTTGGATTGTGGAGTACATGTGGGGGTATGTCACGTGAGTGTATTGAGTGATCCTGAGGTTTGGGGTACGAATGGACCCATCACCCAGGTAGTAAGCATAGTACCAATAGTTAATTTTTCAACTCTTGCGCCCCTTCCTCCCTCCCCTCTCTAGTAGGCTCCAGTGTCTATTGTTCACATCTTTGTATCCATGAGGACTCAGTGTTTGGCTCCCACTTACAGGTGAGCACATGTGGTATTTGGTTTTCTGTTTCTGTGTTAGTTTGTTCAGGATAACGGCCTCCAGCTTCATTCCTGTTGCTGCAAAGGAGATAATTTCAGGATTTTTTAAATGACTGTATAGTATTCCACAGTATACATGTACCAGATTTTCTTTATCTAATCCATGCTAATGGGCACCTAGGTTGATTGCATGTTTTTGCTATTGTGATTAGTGCTGCAATGAACATGCAAGTGCATGTATCTTTTGGCAGAACAATTTATTTTCTTTTGGATATATACTATGCCCAGTAATGGAATTGATGGGTCAAATGGTGGTTCTGTTTTAAGTTCTTTGAGAAATCTCCAAACTACTTTTCGCAGTGGCTGAACTAATTTACATTTCCACCAATAGTGCATAAACATTTCGTTTTCTCCACAGCCTCACTTAGCATCTGTTTTTTTTTTTTTGACTTTTTAGTAATAGCCATTGTTACTGGTGTGAGATGGTACTCATTGTGGTTTTGATTTGCATTTCTCAGATCATCAGTGATGTTGAACATTTTTTTGTATGCCTGTTGGCTGTACGTCATTTTTTTTTTTGAGAATTGTCTGTTCATGTCCTTTGCCCACTTTTTAAAGGGGTTGTTTTTTATATGTTGAATTGTTTAAGTTTCTTACAGATCCTGGATAGTAGCCCTTTGTCAGATGCATAGTTTGTGAATATTTTCTCCCATTCTGTAGTTTGTCAGTTTACTCTGCTGATAGTTTCCTTTCTGTGCAGAAGCTCTTTTGTTGAATTAAGTCCTACTTGTCAATTTTTGTTTTTGTTGCAATTACTTTTGAGGACTTAGGCATAAATTATTTTCCAAGGCTGATGTCCAGAATGGGATTTCCTAGGTTTTCTTCTAGATTTTTGTTGTTTGAGGTCTTACATTTAAACCTTTAATCCAGCCTGAGTTAATTTTTGTGTGTGGTGAAAATTAGGGGTCCAGTTTTATTCTTTTGAATATGACTAGCCAGCTATCTCAGTACCATTTATTGAACAGGAAGTCCTTTTTCCATTGCTTATTTTTTTCAACTTTGCTGAAGATCAGATAGTTGTATGTGTGTGGCTTTATTTCAGGGTTCTCTATTCTGTTCAACTGGTCTATGTGTCTGTTTTTGTACCAGTACCATGCTGTTTTGGTTACTGTAGCCTTATAGTATAGTTTGAAGTCAAGTAATATGATACCTCCAGCTTTGTTCTTTTTGCTTAGGATTGCTTTGACTATTGAGGCTCTTTTTTGGTTCCATTTAGAATTTTATAATAGTTTTTTTCTAATTCTGTGAAAAATGATATTAGTAGTTTGATAGGAATAGTGTTGAATCTGTAGATTGCTTTGGGCAGCATGACCATTTTAATGACACTGATTCTTGATCTGCAAACATGGAATATTTTTCTATTTGTTTTGAAAAGAAATATGATTTCTTTTGGCAGTATTTTTAGTTCTCCTTGTAATAATTATTCACCTCTTTGGTTAAATGTATTCCTAGGTATTTGATTTTCTGTGTGGCAACTGCAAATGTAATTACATTCTTGATTTGCCTTGAATATGCTTTCATGCTTGCCCTTGTTTTTTTTTAATTTTTGTTTTGGACTTGCTGAACTCCTTTATTAGTTAAAATGCTTTGGGCTGTAAATATAAGAAAATCCATCCCATATCAGCTTACACAGGTGTTTTGGGTTGATCTGTCTCAACCCAAGTATTCTGCTGTATAGAAATGCTACTGGTGTTTGTTCATTGATTTTATATGTTGATACTTTACTGAAGTCATTTATAATTTCTGGGAGCCTTTTGATGGAGGCATTAGGAATTTTTAGGTATAGAATCATGCTGTCCATGAAGAGATAGATGACTTCTTCTTTTCCTATTTAGGTGCCTTTTATTTCTTTTTCCTGCCTGATTGCTCTAGCTAGGACTTCCATTAACATGGCTTATACCAGTAGCCATGACCTCCTCTGTCCTCCCCCATACACTTCTTTTGGCATGAATATTTCCTAATTATTTGTTAAGTTTGAGCTTAGACAAATCTTGTTGTAGGAAATTTCCCGTGACTCACTCTAAACCAGTTTATAGATGATATACATCTTATTTGTACCCGTAGAATCCTAAATGTCCTCTATTCTAGCACTTGCCACACTAAAATTTTCTATTTATTTTCTGTACCCTTCTCCTCCACCAAAATCTAGGCTCAGTGAGGACAGACACCAGGTTTGTTTTGTTTACTCTTATGTTTTCGGCTAGAGGAATGCTATAACATGTTGAATGAGTGATAGAATAAATAAATCTCAAGGATTATAGCATTAAGGGCTTGGTGTTCATTTGTTTTTTTTTAACTTGACTCTGCAATATAGAAATAATATTTTGTTTTCTTATTGACTTTAACTCCTTCTCACTCCTAAACCTCAAATTCTTCTTTTTCCATGCCAACAGTGTGAGTAGTAATGGATAGAAACCCTCCTAGGATTTTTGTGTTAAAAGAGTGTTTTAAATCTACAAGACTCTCTGATTGGTGGTTCTAGACAGTGTGGATAAAGACAGTGAAGAAAGCTGACAGAGCCCAAGGGTTATTGAGAAGGCAACTGGAGGCATCCACTGGGCAGGGAGTCTTCTCAGATCTCTTTATTTTGTTCTGAGGGTACGTTCTTCATCTGCCTGTGTGTTGCTCTTTCCTACACTGCATCCTTTCCGGCTGACATGTGTTCTTTGCTCTCATGGTTTCACTAGGCTATGGTAACCATGAAGTCATTCACATACATTAATGGGTTCAAGAGAAGTGTTTCTGGTGGCCTTTGAGACCACTTACCAGATAGGGAAATTTATAGCATGGTAGTGGACATTATTATCTTCCCATGTATATTCATTTGCTAGGGCTCCTGTAACAAAGTACGAAAAACTGAGTGACTTACACAACACAAATGTATTGTCTCATAGTTCTGGAGGCTGGAAGTCTGAGATCGAGGGGTCAATAAGAGTTGGTTCCTCCTGAGGCCTGTGAAAGAGAATCTCTTCCATGCCTCTCTTCTAGCTTCTGGTGGCTTGCTGGTGATTTTTTGCATTCCTTGGCTTATAGGAGCATCACTCTGATCTTTGCCTTCATCCTCACAGGGTATTCTGTCTGTGGGTGAGCCTGTCTCCAACTTTCCCTTTTTAGAGGACACCAGTCGTCTTGAATTAGGGCCCACCCTAATGGCCTCACTTTAACTTTCTCACCCCTGGGAGGGCCCTATCTCTAAATACAGCCACATTCTGAGGTACTAGGGTAGGACTTCCATATATGAATTTGGGAGGGGACACAGGTGAACCCAAAACACCTGTGCAAGCTGATATGGGATGGATTTTCTTATATTTACAGCCCAAAGCATTCTAACTAATACAGGAGTTCCGCAAGTCCAAAATATAAAGTAAAAAAATAAATAAATAAAATAAAACAAGGGCAAGTATGAAAGCATATGTTCATCTCCTGGGGCTGACACACTTTTCCTAAAATGAGAAATTTTAAGTTGAACCTGAGACAAGTGAAATATACACAGAGTCAGAACAGATTGCTACTTGGGAAAAAAATACAACACATGGCAGCTTCTGAATCACTGGCACAATCATTTGGGCCCAACTTCTCTGGATATGCAAAAGAGGAAAACATCTATGACACAAGTTGGGTTTGCCGTTCTTTTATGTAATTACGCACTCCAAAGTGCAAAGACTGGTGCCCAAAATAGATTCTCAATGTATATTTGGTCATAATTGATTTCTTACTTTAAAATTTTTGTTTCTTAAAGTGAGGTTGAAAATGTTTTCTCTATCTATGATTAAAAAGACATATTCACTTTCATGTTACTGGATATCAAGTAAGTAAAGCAGATATTCTTACTCAAGATTAATCATGGGTCACAGAGAATATTTTGCTTTTTAAGATTTCTACCAGCATATGGCTATATTTTGGGGATGGAAAAATAGTATGAGTGAAATAAGAGCCAACTTGATATTTGAAAGGCAAAGGAACCTAAAGGAAACATTAAAATAATGGGGATTGTTTTCATAATCTTGTGGTGCTATAAGGTCTAATTCTGTAACAAAAAGCTGCAGTGAGAATAATTAGATGAAATCTTTCTTGAAATGCAAAGAATTCAAATGTGCAGTTCTAAGTCTCCTGAACAGGCATATTCTCAGTACTCAGAATGAAGAAAACCTTTTAGCTGGAAGTTACTCAAAGCACACACATCACAAAAGAGGTACTGTCCCTGACCACCCCGTCAGAAGCGCAACAAAAGTAAGCAGGCCACAAATGAATTAAGCTAATTTGTACCCAGTTTACCTTTAGGCTTTGGGGCACATCTTAAGAGGTTTTAGATGAAATCAGTGCAGAAAGGCTTTGAAAAGTTGAAAGGATGTCAGCAACCCTGAAAAGAAAGAAAACTGACATTAGGAAGCAATTGGAATAAAAGATCAAACAGAAGGTTCCACAGGTTTTCAGAAAGAAATAAATGATAAATTATTGGTGACTCTTTCTGGGAGCTGCTTGCCATTCTCAGTATCTGGCACTGTGTCTTAGTCAGTTTGGGTTACTGTAACAGAATAATGTAGATTAGGTGGCTTAAGTAACAAACATTTGTTTCTCACAGTCTGGAGGCTAGAAGTCCAGAATCAAGGTGTTGGCAGATCTGCTTCTGGTGAGGGCCCACCTGTGGTTTGCAGATGGCTCCTCTCATTGTATTCTCATGTGGTAGAGAGCAGGGAGAAGGAACAAGTTCTTGCCCTGTATCTTCTTATAGGGGCACTAATCTACTTCATGAGGGCCCCACCCTCATGACCTAATCACCCCCTAAAGCCTTCACCTCCTAATACCAGCTTATTCAATGTTAGGATTTCAGCACATGAATTTGGGGGGAATATAAGCATAAATAAGCATATATGCATATATATAAGCATAAATATAAGCATATATAAGAATATAAGCCCATAACACACTGTCTGGCCAAGTGTCCTCAACATCCCCTTCATGTCATGATCCTTGCATGGATTCTTTTTGAGGGGCTGCCGAGAAGCAGCATCCTCTAGTTGCAAGCTTTGGAGAAACTGTTTCTGCACGTAAGCATCACGTGGCATGGCTTTGCAACAGTGGTTTTTAAGATTGAACAGAATTGTTAACTGAAGAAATTAAATGTGCTGTATGAGAAAGTATAATCATGCCTGAAGGATGCAGGCTTTAGCTGTAGTGCTTGCTGGAATAAAGCCTTTGATGAATGTGTCTGAGTGGTGCACCTGTTGGGCACTGTTTCTCTCCAGTTTCCCCTTTCTTGCCAAAGAGAAACACCTGAATGCTGCTGATTCTCATTTGGGAAATAAAGGGAAAGTGTCCACCTAGTTAATCAGTTTGTATTTTGTACATGTATCAATTGCTGGGCTCCTGAGTGTGTCGGCTGTATCAGAAAGCACAGGTGTAGTCTACCTATGCACGGTGAATTGGGCCAGGCCAGGAAATTTGTAACTAGTCAGATAAACAGGGCACCCATAATGCACTTGTAAAATAATGATTTCTGTCATTATTCTCTGTTTCCCTCCCCTCCCCATTTCCCATTGTTTTGCCTTCCTCCCCCACCTTCTCTTCTTTTCTTCAAAAGACAACAGTGTTCCTGAATACTAATGAGGCAATTCTTGGCCCTATCCGTTCATTTATTTTCAGGCAATTAATTCAACTTTCGAATATCTAGCCAGAATGTTATGTAGGTAATTTGTGGGTCTGCTTAATTTCTCAGGACCCTGTGGTTATCAGCCAGTGAAGCTCATTGTGAAGATGAGATCACCCAGCTGGTAGGCAAGTTAGATTTCCACTGGTAATACCAGCCCTTCATTAAAGCCACCGAGTCCTTGAGCTTGGCACGCTTCCCTTGTTGCATACTTCACTTTCTGATTACAAATGGTTTGCAGCTTCCACATGTTTGCCTCAAGCACTCATTTTCTTTCCTGAAGGACACTGGGCCTGATGGCATCATTAGCAGTTTTTCAATATAAAATTTCACAGGGCCGTGATAGCCCTTCTCAGATGTTGTGTGTTTGTGACTATGGCAGACCAGTGAGTCAACTCGTCCATCCTGAAAGCTTATAGAATGCAGCATAATAGATGCTTGGGATGACTGGGGGAAGGGGTAAAAGCAAAAAAAGAGAAAAGACATAATTTCTGCTCTCAGGGAATTTGCTGTGAGCTCCTTGAAGCAGTGACCCATTTTGCTAATTGCTGGGCATATAATAGGTGCTCATTAAATCTGTGTTCCTTTTGCATGTGAATGAATGAATAAGACGGGGGTGGGGGAAGATAAAGAATATTCATCTGAAACGTCTTGGAGAAGAATTGTGGAGCAATGTATGATCTGTGACAAGAAAACATCTTCGGAGGATAATCAAATGGTGGGCGAGGTAGTCAGGGAAGGCTTCTTGAAGAATTTGGCAAAGATTTGCTGAGAAGAAGATAATCTTTAAGGAGAATAAATGATTTGAGAAGGAATGTTGTTGAGGATCAAATGAAGTAAATTTGAAGGACTTTAAAGAATTTAGAGGTTACCGAGTACAGGATCTGGAGTCAGAGAGACTGGAATTGGATTCCAGTTTAGTCCTTTACTTGATGTTTTATCTTATGAAACTTCGTTGCTTCTTTGGGCCTCAATTTTCTCATTTGTAAAGTGGGGATAAGTACACCTCATAGGATTGCTGTCAGGATTAGATAGAAATAATAAGAGATAACTTAGCACTATACCTAGAATATAGCAAACTCTCAATGAACAGATATTTTAAAATTAGTATTATTGCTTTATCTGGAATGAAGAAATATTTTTAAGGCACGAATACAGAAAAGGGTGTGTAGAATGGTCTTTTAATTTTGTAGGATTGAATATATACGTTAGAAAATGAAAACCACTGAAGATTTCCCATCAGAGAATTTTATTTTATTTTATTTTTTGAGATGGAGTCTCGTTTGTCACCCAGGCTAGCGTGCAGTGGTGCGGTCTTGGCTCACGGCAAGCTCCGCCTCCCGGGTTCACACCATCCTCCTGCCTCAGCCTCCCGAGTAGCTGGGACTACAGGCGCCCACCACCACGCCCAGCTATTTTTTTTTTTAAAGTAGAGATGGGGTTTCACTGTGTTAGCCAGGATGGTCTCAATCTCCTGACCTGGTGATCTGCTTGCCTCAGCCTCCCAAAGTGCTGGGATTACAGGCCTGAGCCACCACTCCTGGCTGAGAGAAGAAAAAATTTTAAAGACAATGTTACAAAAAGACAAAAACCAATTCCTTTAGGCAAGCAAATTTGCTAGTGGGATGCATTTATAGATTGGCGGAAAGGAAAGAGAATGGTTAAACTAATGAGAAAAAGAAGGCAAACATGAAAGATATGATGCAGTAAGAACTAGCAGAAAGTGGTGACCCAGTGGAAATAATGTGGTGCTGAGGAGAATGTAAGAAAAAAAAAGTCAAAGGTAGGGAGATAATGATAATCAAAGATTGGAAGCAACATAGTACCACTGACGGCGATGGACTGATTCATAATGCAAACGGAAGTATAAGGTGAAGGTGAAATTCAGCCAATCTAAATCTCTACGGATTTATTTTAGTTGTAATTTGCACACAGTAAAGTTTACTCTTTTTGGCGTACTGTTCTATGAGTTTTGACATGGCATAGTCATTTAGCCATTATCAGAGTCTCACCACCCAACATTTTCTCATGCTGCCCTCTGCAGTCAACATCTGTCCCTACTCCTAACCTCTGGTGAAAACTGAGGGGTTGCCAATCCATATTGTTTTGCCTTTTCAAAATGGAAACCTGCAATAGGTTGCCTTGGGAGTCTGGCTTCTTCTATTGTGCATATGGCATTTGAGATTTATCTACATTATTGTGTGTAACATTATTTCATTCCTTATTATTGCTGAATGGTTTGTTTATCCATTCACCAGTTAAAAGATTTCTGAGTTGTTTTCAGTTTTAAATGATTGTAAATAAAGCTGTTATAAACATTTGCATACAGGTTTTTGTGTGAACGTAGTTGTCTTCTCTCTGGTATAAATACCTAGGAGTGGAATTCCTGGGCCATATGGTAGTGAATGTTTAATTTTACAAGATATCATCAAATTGCATAGTGACCATACCATCTTACATTTCCACCAGCAATCTATGAGAGTTCCAATTGCTTTGCATTCTTGTCAGTAATTGGAATTGCCTGTTCTGTTTCTGTTAACCATTCAAATACTTGTGTAGTAGTACCTATTTTATTGTGACTTTAATTTGCTTTTTTCTAATGACTAATTATGTTGATCATCTTTGCGTGTGCTTAATTGTCATCCCTCTGTCTTCTTTGGTGACATGCCTACTCAAAAATTTCCATCTTTAAAAATTGGATTGTTTACTTTCTTATTGTTGAGTTTTGAGAGTTCTTTATACATTTGGCTAATAAATCCTTTGTCAGATATGTGAATTGCAAAATTTTCTTTCAGTTTGAAACTTGTCTTTTTATTCCCATAATAGTATCTTACTCAGAGCCTGCTATGATTCCCCTAAATTCATGTTGAAACCTAGTCACCAATGTCATGGTGTTAAGACATGACTCGTTTGGGAGATGATTGAGTCACTAATTCCCCATGAATGGGATTAGTAATCTTGTAAAAGAGGCCCCAGAGAGCTTCCTTGATCTTTTTGCCATGTGAACACATCCCCCAGAACTGGGAGAGATACATTTCTATTGTTTAAAATCTGCCCAGTTTACAGTATTTTGTTACAGCTGTCCAAGTGAACAAAACTAAGAGAAGCCAAGTTTTAAATTTTATGACAAATTTATAAATTTTTGTATTTTATGGATCATGATTTCAAGTCATATTTAAAAACTCTTAGTTCAACTCATGATAATAAAGATTTTACCTAAATTTTCTTTTAAAAGTCCGAAGTTTTGCATTTCACATTTAGGTCTATGATCCATTTGAAATTAATTTTTGTATAAGATGTGAAGTGTAGGTTGAGATTTCTTTTTTGCATATGTTCTAGCATCACTTGTTCAAAAGATTATTCTCTTACCCATTGATAAGAGAATATGCCTTTGCATATTGGTCAAAAATCAATGACCATATCTGTGTGGATATATTTCTGAACTCTATTATTTTCTGTTGATCTATGTCTGTATCTTTTCATCAATACCATGCTGTTGTGATTACTATAGCTTTATAATAAGTCTTGAAATTAGGTATTGTGAGGCCTCCTACCTTCAAAGTTGTTTTACCCATTTTGGTTCTTTGCATTTTAAGAAGAATTTTAGAAATAACTTGTCAATATAACTACAACAAAATCTCCTTGGGGTTTGAATGGGATTACATTGAATTTATAGGACAATTATGAGAGAATTGACATTTTAACAATATTGACTCTTCTAATTCATAAACAAATACAGTATATATTTCCATTTATTTATTTCATGGATGTTTTGTAGTTTTTACCAGACAATCTATTTCTGTTAGATTTATATCTATGAATTTCATTTGTTGGTTCTATGTTAAAGGGTACTGTTTCATAATTATGATTTCCAATTATTTATTGCTATACAGTAGTATATAGAAATACATTTGACTTTTTTTGTACTGAGCTTGTGTTCTATAACCTTGCTACACTCACCTATTAATTCTAGGAGACTCTATAGATTGTTTATAATTTTATATGTAGACAATCATGCCATTTGCAATTGAGAGAGATTTTTTTCTTTTCAATACATATTTTAATTTTTTTTTTCTTGTCTTATTGTACTGGCTAGAACTTCCTGTATGGTATTGAATAGAAATTATAAGAATAAACATCCTTACTTTGTACCAATCTTAGAGAGAAGGCATTTCGATTTTCACTATTTAGTATAATGTCAGATGTAGATTTTATGTAGATACTGTTTATCAGGATAAGGAAGCTTCCTGCTATTTTGAGTTTGCTAAAAGAGTTCTTTTCTTTTTTCAAAAAATCACCAAAGGTGAATGCTGCATTTTTTTTCCCCAAACCCGTATTTATTGCATAAAATAGAGAATTAATTTAGCTTTTCTTGCTTCAATGTTAATATCACTGAATTACATTGATTTTGAATTTTGAAGCAGCTTTACATTCTAAAATAAACCCACATTGTCATAAAATGTTGCATTTTACATGTTGGTGAATTCAGTTTTAAACATTCTTTAAAATATATTTAAACCTGTTTTCTGAGAGATATTAGTCTGTAGTTTTCTTTTCTTGTAATGTCTTTGTGTGGTTTTATTATCATGGTAATCCTGGCCTCACAAGATGAGTGAGAAGTATTTTCTTCTATTTTCTGGGAAAGATTGTGTCAAGTTTTTATTAATTTCTCTTTACATGTTTGATAGAGTTTTCCAATGAAATCATCTGGGCCTGGAGTTTTCTTTGTTGGAGGGTTTTTTTTAACTATAAACTCAATTTATTTAATAGATTTGGGACTATTCAACTTGTCTAATTCTTCTTGAGTGAGTTTTAATGGTTTGTGTCTTTCAAAGAGTTTGTTGATTTTGTCTAGGTTGTTGAACTTATGGGCATAAAATTATTCATATTTCTAAATTATCCTTTTAACATTGCAGTACTTGTATCTGTAAATATACATTCTCTTTAATTCCTGATACTGGTAACTTATGTATTTTCTCTTTTTGTCTTTGCCACCCCAGATAGAGATTTATAAATTTTATTGACCTTTACAAAGAACTACCTTTTAGTTTTATTTCTCTATTGTTTTTCTGTTTTAGTTTTATTATTTTTAGTTTCTCCCTTAATTATTTCCTTCTGCTGGCTTTGGGTTTAATTTGCTCCTTTTCCCCCCTAGTTTCTTGATGTGTAAGTTCAGATTATTGATTTGGGATGTTTCTCTCTGTCTCTCTCTCTCTTGTTTTCCTTTTTAATATAAGTATTTTTTTTTTTTTTAGACAGAGTTTTGCTCTGTCACCCAGGGCAGAGTGCAGTCATGTGATCTCAGCTCACTACAACTTCTGCCCCCTGGGTCAAACAATTCTCCTGCCTCAGCTTCCCTAGTAGCTGGGATTACAGGCATGTGCTACCACACCCGGCTAATTTTTGTATTTTTAGTAGAGACAAGGTTTCACCATGTTAGCTAGGCTGGTCTGAAACTCCTGACCTCAGGAGATCCACCCTTCTCGGCCTCCCAAAGTTCTGGGATTACAGGTGTGAGCCACTGCACCCAGCTCTTTTTAATATGTCTTTCATGCTCTATGAGAATACTTTGAGTTGTCAGTACTACCTAGTTAAACCTAAATATATAGATATGGATTTCATTTCATTGAAGGGAGCTTCCTTCAGTCAAGTGATTCCCATCATTTCAATTACACACAAATCAGCAGAGAATCCCATGAATTCTTCTACTAGATTTATTCAAGTGTATCTTGAACATAAAAATAAAATTATCATTATGAAAAGAGACAAGTGAAATGAATCCCAGACACCTAGGTTTTATTCATCAGGCTCAAAAGGAGGTTCCTAAAGACATTTTCAGGATCAATTGAATCCTGAGGTTGAAAAACATAAAACTGCAACATGTGAAAGTTATAAAAAATGACACACTTCATCCAGACTGTAGAATTAACAACAATTTAATAATGTTAATCAAATAATTGCAGTTCAATTGCACATAAATTTGAATTGTTTTCCCATTAAAGACTGCTTGCCTGTAAATTATTGCAGGGAAAGCCATTTTCAAGTTAACGTTTCAACCATCAGAAAATACAAAGGGCATTTTCATTAATTAGACACAGCTCTTTTTCCTACTGGTTTATCATTACCTTTGCTAGGTGGAATCAGTTTATACTCAAGTCTATTGACATGTGTGATTTGATGACACTATTTGTTTAGAGATCATCATATACCTGGTGGAATAAACTCATTAAGTATAAATGAATAGTTATGTAGTCATCATCTAAAATGAGTCAGTTCTGTTCTCCAGAGTCATTATAATGAATGTGAACACAGCTGGAATAAAAATCCCTGTGAAGGTTACAGGTTTTATTCTGAAATATTTAAGGCTACAGCTTTATTCCTAGTCTTGAAGGCCTTGTTCAGAAAAAAGGACTTGACCTCCCCTTGCGGAAGGTTGTTACATGCATTTATTGCCATCTTATCAAAGTTAGGTAATTCTGTTGCAGCTTCTTAGGAAGTATGGTAATATGGAAAAGCCAAAACTACTCTGCTTCTTTCATTGGGTACGTTTTTTGTTTTCAAGAAAGGGTTGAAATCAAGGGTTGTATTTAAGAAGAATGGCCTTTGTGGGTTCTGGTGGCTGATAAATAATTGCAATTATTGAGATGTGAGATTCTCCTATATTTGATTATCTCCTTGGTTCTCTGTTGTTCACTAAAGAATGGGGAAGGGTGTGCAGCAGGGTAAAGTGAATCTCCCGTTTTTGCTTTCTGAGATATGCAGTCTTAATTATAGATCTTGGTGTTATAATTGTTTTTAGTGTCTAAGGGCAGAAGTGGGTATTACCTGAATGTGTGACCAAGGGTGAAGGATTCACTAGGATAGTGCTCCAAAACTCTGCTTTAGAATTGTGCAGATAACAACAGCATTCCAGAACCTTGCTTTCAATTAACAGTCACCAATATGTATTTACAGCATGCATGCTATATGCCAATTAAATTAATGTTCAAGATCAGGTGGCAAAATTTGTAATAGAAGGAATTATGTTTTATCAGTGCACAGCTCTCTTCCATTTTTCTAGGAGTTGATAACAGATTAGCTCATTTCACATGTAAAACAATGAAGGAGATATCAGGAAAGAGTGAAAGCGCTTTTCATATTTTTATATTTCATAAAACTCTATCATGCAGGTTAAACCTCTGGGTGTGAGGGTGATGACATGATGTTCTAGAAGGAATTCCAAGGATGCAGGATCACTTATTTTCACCTTCCTTCTTTCCTACCTTTTAAACTATCTGAGAGATTTTCCAGGACATTTTTCTACAATGAAGCAATAACCAGGAATATTGCATGTGATGAGAATATGGTCAAGATGTTAACCCCTTTTAAATGATGGCTTTCTTCATGTGATGAAGAAATACTGTATTAAGCAAGTGAATGGCTTATGCTTTTTGAGTATTTGTTAGTAAGTATTAAATATTATTTATTCAAATGGTAATACTTCATTAGGTGTAGAAATTAAACATTGAACAGCAAGAAATTACATGTAAATAATTATGTATATTAGTGTAAAAAGATCAAGAGAAAGGAAACAGAGAAAGAATATATTGTAAATGAATTTTTTCTTTTATGAAAAATTACTACATAGTATTAAAAGTGTTCAGTCTCACTGGTGCCTTTATTTTCTGTATCCGTCTCCCTCTTTTCTTTTTGTCTTTCTTTCTTGTTTTCCAATTCTTTCTGCTCCCCACTGTCAGTGCCTCCTTCCCGTTGTCAAATACAGCTGCAGATTAATGCCTCTGTCCTCCCCCTGAGCCTCTCTACAATCCTCTTGACTTCCCTGCAGGGGTGAAAACCTCACCAATTTTCACTCTAAATATTCATGTGCTTGATAAGACATAGTCTTAGTGAGTTAAGTCCTGAGTCTATTGCCTAAAAAAATCAAGGCAAATAATAAGAGAATCTTTGCACACTAACAGCCAAGTGGTAATGCACATAGGAGAGAACAATTAATTGGACCTCATTCATTCGTTCAAAATAAATGTGTATTTTGTTGTCACTGTGTGCTTAGCAGGTGTCAGGTGCTGGGGATATAAAGAGGAATAAAGTTCTAAGGGAGATTGTGATTCGTTTTGTGTTTCATTTTTCCTTGAGAACTCAGGAGAAACTTAATACCAAACGAATCAAAAGTGGTATGAATGAATAACCCGAAGTTAGGTAGGTGTCGTTTTCAAAATGAAATGTCTGTTTTAGTATAGTAGAAATTAAGCCTTATGCTCCAGAGTCACACTGCTGGGTCCAAATTCAAGCTTGATCCTTTACTGTATGCAAGAGAGTAAGATTCATGAAGGTAGGGGTTTTTGTCTGTTTTGTTCATTTGCACAACCTAAGTGCCTGAAAGAGTAGATGTTAAAAAAATATGGATGAACTTTTTTTTTTTTTTTTTTTTTTTTTT
>NW_016803844.1:1489685-1498252 GCF_001698545.2 Rhinopithecus bieti
CTTTTTTTTTTTTTGAGATGGAGTTTTGCTCTGTTTCCCAGGTTGGAGTGCAATGGTGTGATCTCGACTCACTGCAACCTCTGCCTCCTGGGTTCAAGTGATTCTCCTGCCTCAGCCTCCCGAGTAGCTGAGATTACAGGCACCCACCACCATTCCTGGCTATTTCTAGTAGGACGGTTTGCACCATGCTGGCCAGGCTGGTCTTGAACTCCTGACCTCAGGTGATCCACCTACCTCAGCCTCCCAAACTGCTGGGATTACAGGTGTGAGCCATCACGCCTGGTCTGGATGACCATTTAATGAATGAGCTGTCAGTTCAGGTTGAAACTTAATGTCTTTCCCTTGGTTCCCTCATCCATAAAATAAGGCTAACACTAGTAGTTACCTAGTGGAATTTGAGCATTAAATGAGAATATAAAGCTTCAATGGTGTCTGGCTAAGAGGAAGAGCCCAAAAATTAATTGTCAGCTGTGTAGCTACCCAGCAACTGTCTATTGGGCAGGCATTTCCTGCCAGGCACAGTGGTGGACACTGAATATGAGAATGAAGCAAAGAAACATTTACAGTCTTTTCCTTCTAGGGGGTGTGAGGGTTACAGATGTTAAGCTAACACACATGCATAAGGATAATGATGAATTGTGATGTGGGCCAAGAAGAGAAAGCACGTGAGAAGTAATAATGAGCAGGACCTGACTTGGATTTTGAGTCAAGGAAAGCATTGTTGAAGAGTGATATTTAAACTGGTACCCAAAGGTTGGGAAGAAATTAATCCACAGTAGGTGAGGCATGGGAGGTTCCATAGAGAAAAGGAATGGGGGTGAATGTGTGGAAACCCCAAAGCAAGAAAGAGATTGGTGTATTCAAAGAGAAGGAGGAAGGGGCCAGTGTAGCAGAAGCATAATGAGGGTAGGAAAGAGACAGATGGAGACACAGGACAGATCACCTGGAGCCTGCAGACCAAGCAACAGTATGTGCTTTTATCTTCAGTGCAATGGGAAGCCATTAAAAGACTGTAAGCAGGCAGTGACTTAATCCATGTTATGTGCAAAAAAATGCATTAAAGGAAGGAGTTAAGAACTATTGTAGTGATTAAGGCAAGGATTGGTAGTTCGACTCCTGCAGTGGCACTGGTGATGGAAAAGTAGATGGATTTGAGCCATCTTTCGGAGGCTGAATTGAGAAAAATGCTTATATAAGCATTCCATAACATCAGCTAGGTGTAGTGGCTCATGCCTATAATCCCAGCACTTTGGGAGGCCAAAGGAAGAGGATCATTTGAGGCTAAGAGTTCAAGACCAGCCTGGGCAACATAGTGAGACCCTGTCTCTAGAGAACAACAACAAAAAAAGCAGAGTGTGGTTACATGCGCTTTTCATCCCAGCTACTCAGGAGGCTGAGGCCAGAGGATCACTTGAGCCCAAGAGTTTGAGGCTGCAGTGAGCCATAATCATGCCACTGCACTTTAGCCTGGGCAGCAGAGTGAAAGCCAGTCTCAAAAATATATAATTACATATATATATATAAATATATTTTATATGTGATATATATATATAATTTAACTTAGTTCTCCACACAAACAAATAACCTCATATTTTATTAATCCCACTTTGCAGATGAATCTGAATCACAAAGCCATGATTCAAGCACAGATTCATTAGGCTTTGAGGCAGAGGCACAACATCCAGCCAGCATGTGGTATTGCTCACTTTTTCTTGATTGTTGGTAGAGAGGGGAAAACCATAGTTTGGGACCAAGAATTTCAAATGAGATAAAGTGAATGGGTAATGGAGGTGCAAAACATTCCTCAGAGGACTGACATTCAACACAAGGACCATTTGATAGAGCACCTGCAGCTTTGTCTGTGTGTTGGAGGAAGCTGTGAATAATCCTTAGCCAGTTTAGGCAATTCTTATATTCTTAGCACCTAGCTCATAGCAGATTCTTAATGAATTAACGAGTGAATGATGAAATTAATAAACAAAGCAAATGAATGAGGAAGGCAATACACAGTATTACATATTCGATTAAAGGAAGACCATCAGTTGATGGGGTCAGTGAAACCAGTGGGCATCCCCCAGCTGTTGTGGATGTCTGCTGCAAACAGCTCATGCTGCCCCTCACTAAAGAAGCCCTTTGGGCCAAATAGGAGCTGGCAGTCCTTAGAGATTACTGCCCCTTGTTCTATCAGGTATACAAAACACCTGCCCCTTTTCTCAAGATGGGGACAATTCTGGTGGAATCTGTTTCCAGTGGTTCCTGAGGGATCAGACTCTTGCTAGACTCTAGTTGACTCCATATTTTTGCTTGGCTTTTTCTCCATGCTCCATCCTGCTTCTCACATCCCTTCTACTGAGAGAAATCTCTCTCAGTAAATCACTTGAACAAAAATTCCCATCTCAGGCCCTGCTTCCAGGGAACCCAAAGTAAGATACCCATTGGTCTTAAGAATTATTTTCTACAGTAGCTATCTCCAAACCTACATCCACAAAATAAATTATGTGCATGCACCTTCTCTATATTTATTTATGTGTAAACTATATACATGCCGTATTAGCCTGCTTTCATGCTGCTAATAAGGACATACCTGAGACTGGGAAGAAAAAGAGGTTTAGTGGACTTACAGTTCCACGTGGCTGGGGAGGTCTCACAATTGTCATGGAAGGCAAGGAGAAGCAAGTCACGTCTTACATGGTTGGCAGCAGACAAAGTGAGAGTGCATGCAGGGAAACTCCCAAATTTAAAACCATCAGATTTTGTGAGACTTATTCACTATCATGAGAACAGCATGAGGAAGACCCACTCCTGTGATTCAATTACCCCCAACCAGGTTCCTCCCATGACATGTGGGAATTGTGGGAGTTACAATTCAAGATGTTATTTGGGTGGGGATATAGCCAAACCATATCATTTTACCCCTCACCCCTCCAACATCTCACATCATTTTTACATTTCAAAACCGATCATGCCTTCCCAACAGTTCCCCAAATTCTTAACTCATTTCAGCATTAACCCAAAAGTCCACAGTCCAAAGTCTCATCTGAGACAAGTCAAGTCCCTTCTGCCTATAAGCCTGTAAAATCAAAAGCAAGTTAATTACTTCCTAGATACAATGGGGGTACATGCATTGGGTATATACAGCCATTTCAAATGGGAGAAATTGGCCAAAACAAAGGGGTTACAGACTCCATGCAACTCTGAAATCCATTAGGGCAGTCAAATCTTAAAGCTCCAAAATGATCTCCATGTCTCACATCCAGGTCACGCCGATGCAAGAGGTGGGTTCCCATGGCCTTGGGCAGCTCTGCCCCTGTGGCTTTGCAGGGTATAGCCCCTCTCCAGGCTGCTTTCACAGGCTGGTGTTGAGTGTCTACACTTTTCCGGGTGCAAGGTGCAAGCTGTTGGCACATCTACAATTTTGGGGTCTGGAGGACAGTGCCCCTTTTCTTGCAGCTCCACTAGGTGGTACCCCAGTAGGGACTCTGGGTGGGTGCTCAACCCCACATTTCCCTTATGCACTGTCCTAGCAGTGGTTCTCCATGAGGGCCCTGTCCCTGTAGCAAACTTCTGCGTGGGCATCCAGGCGTTTCCTTACATCCTCTGAAATCTAGGTGGAGATTCCCAAACCTCAATTCTTGACTTCTGTGCACCCACAGGCTCAACACCACATGAAAGTTGCCAAGGTTTGGGGCTTCCACCCTCTGAAGCAACAGCCTGAGCATACAGTTGGTCCCATTTAGTCATGACTGGAGCAGATGGGATGCATGGCACCAAGTCCCTAGGCTGCAGGCAGCAGAGGTACCCTGGGCCCAGCCCACAAAACCATATTTTCTTCCTAAACTTCAGGGCCTCTGGTGGGAGGGGCTGCCACAAATGTGTCTAACATGCCCTGCAGACATTTTTCCCATTGTCTTGATGATTACCATTCAGCTCCTCGTTACTTATGCAAATTTCTGCAGCTGGCTTGAATTTCTCCTCAGAAAATGGAATCTTCTTTTCTACCACATTGTCAGGCTGCAAATTTTCCAAAGTTTTATGTGCTCTTTCCCTTTTAAAACTGAATGCCTTTAACAGCACTCAAGTCACATCCTGAATGTTTTGCTGCTTAGAAATTTCTTCTGCCAGATACCCTGAATCATCTCTCTAAAGTTCAAAGTTCCACAAATCTCCAGGGCAGGGTCAAAATGCCTCCAGTTTCTTTGCTAAAACACAAGAAGAGTCACCTTTGCTCCAGTTCCCAACAAGTTCCTTATCCCCATTTGAGACCACCTCAGCCTGGACCTTATTGTCCGTATCGCTATCAGGCATTTGGCCATTCAACAAGTCTCTAGGAAGTTCCAAACTTTCCCACGTTTTCCTGTCTTCTTCTGAGTCCTCTAAATTGTTCTAATCTCTGCCTGTTACCCAGTTCCAAAGTCCCTTGCACATTTTTGGGTATATATTCAGCAACGCCCCCCTCTACTGGTACCAATTTACTGTATTAGTCCATTTTCATGTGGCTGATCAAGACCTACTCAAGACTGGACAATTTACAAAAGAAAGAGGTTTAATAGCTTTACAGTTCCAAGTGGCTGGGGAAGCCTCACAATCATGGCAGAAGGCAAGGAGAAACAAATCATATCTTACCTGGATGGCAGTAGACAGAGAGAGCTTGTGCAAGGAAACTCCCGTTTTTAAAACCATCAGATCTTGTGAAATTTATTCACTACCACAGGGACAGCATGGGAAAGACCCACCCCCATGATTCAACTCCCACGAGGTTCCTCCCACAACACAAGGGAATTGTGGGAGTTACAATTCAAGATAAGATTTGGGTGGAGACACAGCCAAACCATAACATGTGCATTCCTGTGCTAGTTATTATGTATCATGGATAGACATACGGACGTCTTCCAATACCTGATATTTTCCTATCTTAAGCTAGTGTAGCCGGCACCATGGCCACCTAGAGAAATACTACACTCCTCTGCCTCCTTTGCACTTGTGCCTGGTTGTATAGCCAGATTCTGGCCAATGGGATGTAAATGAAAGTGTAGGGGAAATTCTGCAACCTTCCTTCCTTCCTTAAGAAAGAACTGGCATTTATCTTTCACTTCTCATTTTTTAGATTTCACTTTGTAGCACACTGTAGAGATGGCAGAGCAGAGAGATGGAAAAACTTGGTTCACTGACATCTTTGCAAAGTAGAATCCCCCTACCAGGCCTGAAATGCATATCTCCCAGAGTTTTATAGTAAAGAGAAAGACTCTGATGTTGCTAAGGCCACTGCTGTTTTTATTTTATTAGCAGCCAAACTTAATCATAATTATTCTAGTTGTACCACCCCTCCACCAGATTTTAACATCTGTGAAACCTGATGCCTTTAAACGATTAGTGATGTTATAACTACAGTATTCGTATCTTCCTTAGTGGAACATGCAATTATATTACCTATTTCAATTTATTACAACTTATATTTGATAAAGTAAGGTGACATATTGTAAGTTATAACACCAAGCATTATAAATTATACACAAAAACAAATATGAGGACATGCTGATGTACAGAAAGTAAATATTTAAATACATTAAGTTAAAATATATTAACGGTATAAAACTTATTAGCCCTTGCAATATATTTGGTGAGAACAACATGATTGGATAGACTTTATCATTTTTAAAATTTTTGGCTTATTTATGAGTCATGGTGATTTCTAAATTCAGCTTATTTAAGTACTTGGTGTTATTATATGTCACATTTGAGAAAGATACCTCACAAAGATATTTACATCTAAACTGACGAAGTTCAAGATGGGTTACACTTACTAAATCACAATACTCATTATTCAATCCCAACCAACAGTGAAGCCAAGGTTTTTGCTTAAAGCCAGCTCATACATTTTCATCTTCCCTTATGTCAGTCAGTTGTTTTGCAAACCAAACAGAAGGTGTTGCATTTTACATTTATTTAAACTCAATGTAATTCTATTTAGAAGATTTCTTTTTAGGTTATACATTTCTCTCCTACAGTTTTAAATATGCAGATATGCAAGCATTTTTTATAGAATATATACTTACATTATTATTGTCAACAAAAACACAATCCATGGAAATATTTCCAGACATCCATTTTTGACATGCCGACTTCATAACATAAGCCTCTTTTGAGAAGCATTTACATTTTTCACTTGTTGGCTGCCTTCTTGTCAGACTTGGTGAGATTGTCATTGTTTCTCCCTTGTAATGTGGCTAACACCTTTTATCAGATGTAAGAGGAGAATTATCTCTGCCATTTTCTTGTTCACGTGTGCTTGCATTTTTAACCCTATATCCAATGTGTGTGAGGGCGCATGTGTACATACATATATGTACATGAGCATGCTCTTGCTCAGGAATAATTTAAGACCACTTGTTCATTTTGTGAAGGCCATTTTAATTAAAACAACGTGATTAAGACAAGGGTTTTCTTAAGTAAGTCTACCTATAGTTTGATACCCAGTAGTGTGCACAAGGTGTGGGGAGGAGTTCGGGAGAGGGAGGGATGCCACTGTGGGCTGCTGGAATTGTGTTTCCCATGCTGCCTATCTGAATTGTAACCTTATGAGGGGTGCAGGAATGGGTGCAGCTGAACATTAAATAGAAAACTATTAAACTATTAGTAAAGTCAATTCTCTTTCTTGTTTTAGACAAAATTACATATTAATGAGTTC
Source organism: Rhinopithecus bieti (assembly GCF_001698545.2). Lineage (NCBI taxonomy): Eukaryota > Metazoa > Chordata > Mammalia > Primates > Cercopithecidae > Rhinopithecus > Rhinopithecus bieti. Next base: position 1,496,371 of record NW_016803844.1, read on the forward strand.
GAATTGTTTTCCTCACAGCCCAGTGGATTGCTTGCCTGTTGTGCCCCTTGGAGTCCAAAGATTCCTCCTTTGGAAACCCTGGTTTTTAAGATGCATTCCTCAGTCTTGTATTCACAGCCTTCCCCAAAGTGCTTCCCACTCATGTCTCCATATTAATTCTTCATTTCTCCTTCACAAACCTCCAGAACACTCTAATTCACCTTCTTATTTTTCTAAGACACAGGGCACAATAGCACAGTGCTTCTCCAACTTTCAGCTACATACAATTCATCTGGGGATCTGGTTAAAATGAAGATTCAGAATCAGTATATGTGTGGTACGGCTAGAGATTGTGCATCTCTAATAGACTCTGAAGAGATATTGATACTTCTCGTCCAAGGAGGACTTTGAATAAAAAGGAAATGAAGAAGAAAAATCCTGTCAGAAATATATTTTACTAATTCCTTGATACTAGGAGAGCCACACCTTGAACATCAGGGTTTTAACGCCTATTCTACAGTGTCCATTCACTCATTCATTCAAGAAATATTTCTTGAGTACCTACTCTGTACCAGGCATCATGTGAGTTGCTGAAAAGTATGGGGTTTCAGATATCAAAAAAATTGAGTCTAGTGGACTGTTGGGTGAGTTAAATGACTTATCCTTAAATGGAAGCACGTATCAATATATTTATATGCATGTATGCATTTTAAGTATTAGGGATAGACACATACAGGTGTGCATTTAAGTAGCATGCACACACACACGTGTTGCCACCTGAAGCCTTTGATTTACTCATTTCCATTTGAGACTATCTCAGCCTGGACTTTTCTGTATATATCACTGTCAGCATTTTGGTCAAAACTGTTCAACAAGTCTCTAGGAAGTTTCAAAGCTTCCCTCATCTTCTTGTTTGGTTCTGAACCCTCCAAACTGTTCCAACCTCTGCTCATTGCCCAGTTCCAAGGCTGCTCCCAGTATTTTCAGGTATCTTTATCTCAATGCCCCACTTTTCTAGTACCAATTCTTTGTACTAGCCCATTATCACACTGCTATAAAGATCTATCTGAAACTGGGTAATTTATGAAGAAAAGAGGTTTATTTGACTCACAGTTTCACAGGCTGTACATGGAGCATAGTTGGGGAGGCCTCAGGAAACTTACAATCATGGTGGAAGGGCGGAGGGGAAGCATGCGGGTGCACCTTCTTCACATGGCAGAGCAGGAGGAAAAGAGAGAGTGAAGGGGGAAGTGCTACACATTTTTAAACAACCAGAGCTTGTGAGAACTCACTCATGATCATGAGAACAGTAAGGGGAAAATCAACCCCCATGATCTAAGTACCTGCCACCAGGCCCCTCCTCCAACACTGGGAATTACAATTTCACATGAGATTTGGTTGGGGACACAGAGCCAAACCATATCTATATCTATCTATCTATCTATCTATCTATCTATCTATCTATCTATTCATTTGTATATGAATTTTTCCTTTTCTTTGTCTTTTTTTTTTTGCTTTAAATGTTAATCAACTAACATGTATTGGCCACTGGTGCAAAGCAGTGTTTTAGATACTTTTCTTGTACTAGTTAATTTAATACTCCCCTAAACCCCAGATAGATACTTAATTCTTATTCCCATTTCACAAGCGAGGATACAGAGACATTAAATAACTTGTCCTAGGTCACAGTTGTGGAAATTGGAACCAAATTTGGTTCAATCACACTCACTTCAGAACCTGGGTTCTTACTACCATGGCAAACTGCCTTCTGTGGACCTGATAATGTATGATAACATAATCTACACGTCATTCTGCACCTTGCTTATTCATGTAGAAATTTTGGGTTTCTTCATTATTTTCAATGAATATAAATACTTGATTGCATTAATGGATATATATATAT
>NW_016803844.1:1498571-1512993 GCF_001698545.2 Rhinopithecus bieti
TATATATATATATATATAATTTAACTAGTCCCTTATTGATGGACCTTCAGGTTGTCTCAAATTTATTTCTGTTACAAACAATATCACATTCAATATTCCATTATGTCAACTTATTAAATAAGACCAGAGAGTCAGTTTTACTGCCAAAGACACACTGCCACAAACATTTAAATCCTGAATAATATCATTGAAAAAAATTTTTTTTTCAGATGGAGTCTCGCTCTGTTGCCCAGGCTGGAGTGGAGTGGCGCGATGTTGGCTCACTGCAAGCTCCGCTTCCTGGGTTCACGCCATTCTCCTGCCTCAGACTCCCGAGAAGCTGGGACTGCAGGCGCCTGCCACCACGCCTGGCTAATTTTTTGTATTTTTAGTAGAGACACGGTTTCACCGTGTTAGCCAGGATGGTCTCGATCTCCTGACCTCGTGATCCACCCGTCTCGGCCTCCCAAAGTGCTGGGATTACAGGCGTGAGCCACTGCGCCCGGTCAATATCATTGAAATTTAAAAGTAGAAACTACTACAACAAAAATAATTAACAGAACTATAATGACATTAGAAGATCTTATACAATTTTCTCAGTTACCTTCAGATAAAACATTCAAGGAATAACTAGGGCATGGATAATCTGAATGATAATTGATATGGTTTGGATGTTAGTCCCCTCCAAATCTCATGTTGAAATGTGACCTCCAGCGTTGGAAGTGGGGCCCCTGGGAGGTATTGGATTTTGGGAGCGGATCCCTCATGAATGGCTTAGTACCATTGTCTTGGTGATGAGTGAGTTCTCATTCAGTGAATTCATGTGAAATCTAGTTGTTTAAAGGAGTGTGGTGTCTCCCCACTTTCTCTCGCTCCCACTCTTGCCCTGTGACATGCTGGTCCCTCATTGCTTTCTATTATGATTGGAAGCTTCCTGAGGTCCTCTCTAGAAACTGAGTGGATGCTTGTACAGTCTGCAGACTGTGAGCCAATTAAACCTCTTCTCTTTATAAATTGGCCACTCTCAGGTATTCCTTTACAGCAATGGAAATAGACTGACAAAATAACTAACCTTGTTTTAATAGATAATCATTAAATTTTACACTACACAAACAGCAAATGCATTTTATTGCAAGTATCTCCTTGACCAGATATTAGACAACATTCTGAAGTGCATTATATTAAAATTGGAAATTGATACTGAAAGTATAAGGAAAGAAAAGCTGAATTATTTGGAAAACATTATTCTAAAAAATTCTTAGGTATAGGAAAAACTCAAAATTTCTTAAATATGGAATATTTGGGAAAATAATGATGAGATCAAGCAAGCTGTATTGAAGGAAAATTCACAGTATTTTAGAAAGGACAAATTACACATTATTATTCAACTCAATAAATTATAAAAAAAAGAAAAATATACCTATGCAAAGCAGTTAGAAGAATTAATGAGCATAAAAGCAAAAATAAATGAATAAATTAAAAAAAGAACACCAGGATCGAGAAACAAATGTAAGTATTGGCTGTTTGAATACAATGATTAAGAAACCGTAAAGAAGAAAAATAGAAAAAATAAGCAGGGAAATAATGGAAGTCCAATCAAGTGAAAAGAGAGAAAATAGAAATGGAAAAAATAGGCATTTTAAATTAGAAATAACTGCAGATATCAGGATTAATAAATTTGTAAAGATTTTTTACCTTATGATAATATTTCAAAACTTAGATGAATTGGAGGAATATATAGGAAAATATAAGTAACAAAAATGAATAATGCCATGACAGAAATTACCAGTGGTCCAGAAGATTCTCTTTTAAATTGTGCCTTAGTGTTCATATGGTTTCAAAGTGAAGTCTTTTAAACCTTTAAGGAACAAATTGTTCTTACACTGTTGTATGTAAGACTGTAAAAATTTAACCTTTTCACAATTCCATGAAACTGACGTTAGGACACATTGTATAGCATATAATGGACACATTTAATGTGTTATTATTTCAATATTTCTTTAAAATATTTTATTAAATTAATAATGCACTTTATAATACATAAAGTCATAGATGTTGAATATATTATTCAATAGAGATTAATGTCAGAAAATAATTCTGTCCCCTTCCCCCATGACATGCACACTGCATGTCTATGACCTATAAACTTATCTGCACAAAAGAAATTTAAATAATAATTGTTTTACAAATGCATAAGTTTCCCCCAATACACCAGAAATCTCCTTAGGTCATGAATTGTGCCTTCTGCTTCTATTTTGCCCACGATTGTGTAAAAAATAAAATTTGGCCAAATAGAAGATGATGATACATACTTTTTAGTGAGTGTAAAGTGCAGTTTTGTTACATGGATATATTGTGTGGTGATAAAGTTTATGTTTTTATTCTTACCATCACCTGAATAGTGTACATTGCACCCAATAGCTAATTTTTCATCCCTCACCCCCACCGTCCTCCCACCTTTTGGAGTCTCCAATGTCTATTATTCCACTGTCTATATCCATGGGTAAGCATTATTTAGCTCCCACTTAAAGTGAGAATATGTGTTATTTGACCTTGTTTCTGACTTATTTCACTTTGCTATGCATGCTTTTGAGAGAATGAACAACATTGGCAGTATAGCATAGTGAATAAGAGCACAGAATTTTTAGTCCCCAAAGCTGAATTTTGAATTCTAGCTCTGCCACTTTATATCAGCGGGATCTTGGACAAATTGCTTAGTTTATTCTAAGCTTTAGTTATTCATGTTTAAATGTGTATGATAATAACCTAGCAAGAAGGTATTAAACAGGAGGATTGAAATATATGATTATACATGGAAGGCATGTGGTACAGTGGTGGTCTATAGTAAGAAATTCTTAAATGAGGATGGTGATGAACTGCCTTTACCATTTCAAATGCACATCCCCCTAGATGGGAATCTCCATGTGGGAGGAAGAGTATATCTGTCTGGGCTGTTTTGTCAGTTGTACTTAGAATAGTGGTTAGAATACAGCAGGTACTAAATAAATATCTGTTGAATGAATGAATCAATAAATTTCCAGTGTTCACCAAGCATAATTTGCTTAGTGTGCCTTAAAATAACTCATTGTACAACGTTTTCATTATTGCAACACTGAGCAAGATTTTATTTCTTCTATTGTTAATAAAAGATTGGTTTTAAGGACTTGATGAGTACATATTTATCTTTTATATGTGCCATACCTTTTGTTCTCCTGGCAGTTTTTCTTATTTTGTGTCATAAAGGAATTATGTGATGGGGAAATTTTTCTATCAATATTTTGTAGTAATAAAAGAAGCTGAATGAAATACACTGGAGACTGACAGAAAAAAATATACAGCCTAGTGTCTGAGTCATATGATTAACTTCTTAAAACACAAATTTATTCATTTAGGGTGTGCCTACATCCATCTTCCATCACTCGATTCTAATAATGAGTTTCAAAGATGAAAATAATTATTTCACCAAAAATATAATTTAGTGCAAGGCCTATATGAGTTTTAAAAAGGCATGAACCATCATTCACTTGAAATTGTCATCAAATTCCTTCCATTTAATGGTCATTTAAAAAACTACTGTACCCCCTCTCGTCCATTCATTCAGGATGAATGTGAATGTGCACATCCAGGGAGAGCAACAATCAATTTAGCAGTTAATGCTCATTGCTTCCGTTTCAGAGTGTTTATATTTTCTTTCAGCTTCTCCTAATGCGGCATTGTGAGATTTACGAAAGAAGTCACCACTCTCTCAGCATTGTGGCATATGTGAGCATTTCTTTGCTTATTCTTTGTGGAGGCATTTAGTTAGAATTTAACAGAGAAACAACAACTGGAAATATCTTTCCCCACCCCAGTGAACACAAAAAATTATTCATTTCAGAGAGTCTGTATTAAACCTGAGACAGTCCACAATGCAAATATGGCACAAAGTCTATCCTTACATTTATTTGCAAATGTGTACAGATATGCTTCATATAAATTAATCCTCCATTTCATTATAAAGAAGGAATTACGTCTGTGGTCAAAGGGTGGTGGTGGTGGGGAGCGTTAATCTGATTTAGCACAGCATGTGAAAAATTAATTGAAAGTCACAACTCCATAGTGTTTATTATAAAGTAATTTCACACTAGCTCAGGATTAGCATGGTAACGGGTGACAATAGGTCATCACTATGTTAATTGAAAGACAGCATGCTTTGTAAAGAAGGAGGCAGAAAGAGAAGGAGGGAGGGAGAGAGAGATAAATTGATTTAGAGACACAGGAATTGTAATATAGGAATTGATGGTAGTTTGCAACAAAGGGTATAGAAAAGACAGGACCCACTGAAAAGGATAACCTCTTGCAAAACCAAGTGGCTGTCCTTGGATAGCCTAAGCAAATAGTGTTTCTGGTGACATGAAGCTCTGAAATACTCTGAGACTCCCATAGTTAGAAATGCCTTTTAGTTTCTGCACCTTTTAGAGCTGACTGTCTCATAACTGAAGGTGCTGACATGTTCTATGTTGGTGATGTTGGGGTCAGCAGAGAAGAGCAAAAGCCCAAGCCCTTGGCCAAGTGCTTTAAATTCTCCTCATCTTTTGTTCTCTGAGGATACAGCTTGTCTCTCCGAGAATCTGAACTCTCACCTAGAAGGATTAGTGCAAGATTAGTGCAATCAGTATTAGTGGTAAAGTGAGGGCATCTTTCATTCACCAACCTCAGGGTCAATACAGCCAATACAACCAGCAGACACGGAACAGAAAATAACCTGTCATTTTGACGTCATGTTGAATGCATGGCCATATCAGGCTTGTCATTCCAACTGAGTGCAGAGTCCATTGAGCATCTCTCTCTGCAGCAAGTGGTGCCTACCACACTCTGGCATCCCTCCCATGGGCTGTGAGCTGGAGTGTACAACATACAACACAGGATCACAGCCTACGCTTCAGCATCTGAAACAGAAGAGCACGTTTCCTGTTGTATTTGCATAATGGCAGTAGGTTAAAGAAGTTTCATGACTAACAGATCATACCACTGGCACAGGTCACACAGGATGAATTGCGAGTGAGAACTCTGCTATTAACTGCAGTCATCGTTGGGGTCTGGGCTAGTGGCTCATTAAGGATTTAAATAAGCATTTTCACAAAAGCAATTAGACAACTGAAAAAGTAGGATGATGTAATATGTATGTTAGCAACCTGGGAACTGACTCAAGGAAACCAAATTTATAGAAACGGATGGCAGAGAAATTACAGCTGTGAAGTGTGGGTGAGTAGTGTGCTTGCAAGTCATGCGTATGGGTAAGAAGGGGTGGTGGTTGGAGCAAGAGGAAATCAGTCTCTTTTATTTATAAAGATAAGAAATTGTCTTTTAGGATTCTGCAGTTCTCTGTGGTATGAGCTGATGAGTGTGACCTTTTGGCCTACCCTTTCTTACGGAAAGTTCGTAACCTAGACTGACACAAGCTGTTGTAATATGTTAATTCTGACCTAGCTCTGCCACAAATACTAACCATGATCTGTAAGACATTTTCACTAAGAAATACAGTATTTTCAGACACAGCTTTCAGCACTAAGTATCTCAATGACCTTTCTAATGAAGGTCAAAATTAAAAAAGCAAAGCAAAACAAAACAAAAAACCTAAAAAGAAAACCAGAAAAGAAAAAGTTGTGTGGGGAAACGGGAATGCCACAGAGGTTGTTCACTGTGAGGTTAGCATTCCAGGCACAGTCCTTTCTCCTTCATCCTTTCAAGAAACTTTGTTCCTTAGAAGAGTGTGGGAAGAGGTCAGCCGGAAGTTATCTGGAAAAAATTGAGTGGAGATGCATTCAGAGAGAATGGGATGAGTTTGGAATCTCCCCTCGAGAAGCCAGGTGTAATTTTCTTTTCTTTTCTTTTGTGTGTATATATATTTTTTATATTATTAGACTTTAAGTTCTAGGGTACATGTGTACAACATGCAGGTTTGTTACACATGTATACATGTGCCATGTTGGTGTGCTGCACCCATTGACTTGTTATTTACATTAGGTATATCTCCTAATGCTATCTCTCCACCCTCCCTCTGCCCTGCAACAGGCCCCGGTGTGTAATGTTCCCCTTCCTGTGTCCAAGTGTTTCCACGGTGTTCTCATTGTTCAATTCTCACCTATGAGTGAGATACATGCAGTGTTTGGTTTTCTGTCTTGCGATCTAGTTTGCTGAGAATGACGGTTTCCAGCTCATCAATGTCCCTACAAAGGACCATGAACTCATCCTTTTTTATGACTCCGTAGTATTCCATGGTGTACATGTGCCCACATTTATTAATCAGTCGTCACTGATGGACATTGGGTTGGTTTCAAGTCTTTGACTTATTGGAACAGTGCGCAATAAACAATATGTGGTGCATGTGTCTTTATAGCAGCATGATGTTATAATCCTTTGGGATATCCACAGTATGGGGAGGGCTGGGTCAAATGGTATTTCTGTCTAGATCCTTGAGGAATCGCCACACTGTGTTCCACAATGGTTGAACTAGTTTACAGTCCACCAACAGTGTAAAGGTGTCGCTATTGTCTCCACATCCTCTCCAGCACCGTTTTTTCCTGACTTTTATGACTGCCATTCTAACTGGTTGAGATGCTTTCGTCATGTGGTTTTTGATTGCATTTCCTCTGATGGCTATGCCTGAATGGGCATTTTTTCATGTTCCTTTTGGAAGCCAGGTGTAATTTTCTAAGATAGAAGGAATGGGGAAAGCACAACGAGCTGGTCAACATTCATTTATTTGAGGCGACCACATGATCACAAGCTCCAATGCCTTACCAAAGCAACCATGACTAAAATCAGTGAAACAGAGAAGTAGGTGCTTCTGAGGGATTGTCAGTGGAACGGGGAAAACAGGTAGCGGCTACTCATCCTAGGTTGATTATTGCAACATAGAGATATGGCCAACCTGTGTCGTATCTTTTGACTTGAAGAGGGGGACGGAAAAATATACTTTCATATGGTAACGTCCTGGCCAGGCAATGGCTCATGCCTGAATCCCAAGCACTTGGGAGGCTGAGGCCAGGTGGATTGCTTGAGCCAGGAGTTTGAGACCAGCCTAGACAACATGATAACCCCAGCCTCTACTAAAAATAGCAAAAAAAAAAAAAAAAAAAAAAGGAAGGAAAGAAATTAGCGAGCATGGGTGGCACATGCTTGTAATACCAGCTTCTTGGGAAACTGAGGCATGAGAATCGTTGACACCCAGGAGCGTGGAGGTTGTAGTGAGCCAAGATTGGCACTGTGCTCCAGCCAGGGTGACGAAGAAAGACTCTATTTCAAAAAAAAAAAAAAAAAAAAAAAAGAAATCTCCCCAATTTCTAAGTGTTGACCAACCTTAATATAAATGTTTAATTACTGTGTGAACCTAAGGAAATCTGATGATGACCAATGACCAGCCGTATAGCTATTGTTCCACTGTTTGTCACTGTGGCTTATGGCAATGGGCTACTGGCCTCCAGTTCTCTCGAATCGACTTGCGGAGCGAGACCCACACTTCTCTGTTGTATTCACAGATTTAGTGTTTGGCTCTTAGTATATGTTTGTGGATTTAAAGTTAAATAAGTTTTCCCTTCCTTATTAGTGGACTCTCCACTTCTCCTGGCAAAGAGAAAAAAAAGGCAAACATATCCAATAGGTTTCTATACCTACATGATTGAAAAGTATTGGAATGAGAAATCACTCTTTGAAAATTCAATGTTATACATTTTTTTTTTCTAAAAAAAGAAAATAAGTTTTTTGCGTTCTTAGAGAAGGAATTCTTAACAATGGATTCACTCATGAGCTTCAGTGGGATCCAAAGCATTGCCTAAAACTGGTACACAAAATTTTGCGTATAAATGGGTTCTCTAACAATTCATTTTGGAGGGAGTCTGTAAGCTTCTTGGCTCCAAAAAAGATTAGTTCATATCTCCTTCCCAATATTAGTATCCACTGCTCTAGGTTTTATGACAGTCTTGGTCATCTTTTTGTTCAGAAATAAATGTGTATTTTTATTTGGTTCATTGATCACCTGAAGGCACAGTTAGAAAAAAATGACAAGGAGCCTCATTAATCACCACCTATAGCATAAAATCTAGAATCATACATTTGATAAATGTGCCAGGTGAAAAATTAAGACTATCATTGTTTAGCTATTTCTGAATAGATCAAATTAGTTTTCTAGAAATTTAAATAGACATGTGCATAAAATTTGATAAAACTGATACCTTCCTAGACTTTACATTTTTTAGGTCATAAACTAGGTGGACACTTGTCATTCTTTTTAACTGCCCAGCATCTGAACCACTTTATCAGATTTTTAGAATTCATGTAATCAATTCAAAAAATGAATAAATATTTCTGATGAGAATGTATAGAATGGAAGGAAAATAGGGATAAGGTACCCAGCTTTGAATCAACTCAATTCATGATTGAATTGTGATCTTCCCCCAAACTAACTTTCTTCAAGAAGCAAAAGTAAATGTTTTCTCTGGAGGATTATAACATCATCCAGAGCCTCAAGTTCTTTCAATATTTTCTCATAAAAAAGTCTAATACTCAGAATAAAAAATAACAAAGTAGAGAAGATAAAAATTGACCCAGAACCAAGAGGAATAAAATGGAAACAGGTCCACAGTTAATGCAACCGCATAACAATGTTTCAGTCAACAATGGACAGCATTTATGATGTTGGTCCCATAGGATTAAAATGGAGCTGAAAAATTTCTATTACGTAGTGATGTTGTAGCCATCATAATGTTGCAGCATCATAGTGCAATTTTTAAAATAAATTTAGTGTATCCTAAATAGGCAGTGTTTATAAAATCTATGATAGTATACAGTAGTGTTCTGGGCCTTCACATTCACTGACCACTGACTCCTTGACTCACCTAGAGTAATTTTCAGTCCTGTAAGCTCCATTCATGGCAAATGCCCTATACAGGTGTACTATTTTTTTACATATTTTATATTGCATTTTTACTGTACCTTTTCTATGTTTAGACACAAAAATACTTACCATTGTGTTATAATTGCCTATAATAATCAGCGCAGTCACATGCTATGTGGGTTTGTAGCTTAGGAGAAATAAGTTATGCTATGTAGCCTGAGTGTGTAGTAGGTTATACCATCTAGGTTTGTATAAATACACTCCATGCAGTTTACGTGACAAAATCACCTAATGGCACATTTCTCAAAACACATCCCTGTGTAGTTAGACTTAAAGTGAGTGTGATTAATATACATCCCTGAAATTACATGATAAGATACAGAATTTCAGAAGAGAGTAGAAATGCACTCCTTAGACTCAAATGGAAATTTGAGAACTGACAAATACCTAAAATTAAGAGATTTGTGGGTATATTTAACTACAGACTAGATTTAGTTGGAGAAAGTACCGTTGAACTGAAATACAGATCAAAAGAAAATATCCTGACTAAAGCACAGAAAGACAATAGATTAGAAAGGTCAGGGAAGAGCATTAGAGGCATATGGAATGCCAAGAAATCTAACATATGTGTAATTGGAATTACAGAAGGAAGGGAGGGAGGGGAGAGAGAAAGAGGCAGAGAGAGAGAGAGAGAGAGAAGAAATATTTAGTATTTGAAGGAATAATGTCAGAAAAATTTCCAAATGAATGAAAGACATGAAGAAACAGGATCAAGAGGTGATGTGATCCCAACACAGGATAAATACAGAGAGACCACATAGAGATACATGCTACTGCTGAATACAAAAGACTAAGAGAAAAATGTTAAATATGTTTAAGGAAGTCAGAAAATGTTGTAATACCTTTAAAGGAGCAACAATAAGGCTGACAGATGACTCATCAAAAGAAATGATGCAAGACAGATCACAATGCATATTATCTTCAAAGTGTCAAAGATTTCTATGTTTAGCAAAAGCAGCATTAAAAAAGGGCAGAGCAGATATGAACCTCTGCTTCCAGACAATTTGGAGTAATAGGAACCAGATTTACCCTCTTACCTAAAGCAAACACAAAATAGGAAAAAATATAGGATTCAAAAGTTTTGAAGGCATTGGCCATGAAGTCAATCAAAATGATGTCTGAGAGATTTGAAGCAAATATGGTAAGCCTTGCAATTACTCCAACTTAATGCCTTGAGAGACTTTCCAGCCCACAGTGCAGAGAGAGGTGATCCTCAAAACTTGATGAGAAGAAAACAAACTATCCACTAAAGAATGGGAAAAATATTTGAACAGATTCTTCACCAAAGAAGATAAATAAACTACAAATAAGAACATAAAAACAGAGTTCCCCAACAGGCTGGTCCAGGTCCTGTTAGGAATCAGGCCACACAGAAGGAGGTGAGCGGTGGGCAAGTGAGTGAAGCCTGTCTGTATTTATAGCCACTCTCCATCACCGCATTACCGCCTGAGCTCCACCTCCTGTAAGATGAGCAGCGCATTAGATTCTCACAGGAGCGAATCCTATCGTGAACTGCACATGTGAGGGATGTGGGTTGTGCGCTTCTTGTGAGAATCTAATGCCTGATGATCTGTCAGTGTCTCCCATCACTCCCAGATGGGACTGTCTAGTTGCAGGAAAAGAAGCTCAGGGTTCCCACTAAATCTACATTTTGGGGAGTTGAATAATTGTTTCATTATATATTACAATATAATAATAATAGAAATAAGTGCACAATAATTGTAACGGGCTTGAATCATCCTGAAACCATCTCCCTCCTACTCTGCACTCCCTGCAGCTCCCCTCATGAATCCATGGAAAAATTGTCTTCCACTAAATTGATTCCTGGTGCCAGAAGGTTGGGTACTCAATATGAAAAGGTACTCAATATGATTAATTATTGGAGAAGTAATCATTAAAACCACAATTATGTATTTCTACAAACCTACTAGAATGGCTAAAACTAAACCAACTGACCATACCAAGTGTTGGCAAAGACATGGAGGGATTGGAACTCTCATACACTGCTGGTGGAAAAGTAAAATGATGTAACCGCTGTGGAAAAGTTGGACAGTTTTTTAAACAGTTAAAGTATACCTCCCATATGAAGCAACCATTCTATTTCTAGCTAATTACATAAGAAAAGTGAGAGCATGTGCCCATATAAAGATGTAAACACAAATGTTCAAAGCAGTTTTATTTGTATTAACTCTAAACTGTAAACAATTCAAGCGTCTGTCAAAAGGTAAGTGGCTACTTTGTAATATATCCATACAGTAAACTATAACAAAATGGGTGGCCTTAAAGTAATTAGACTGAGTGAGAGGCTAGACCAAAACAAAAACAATATAACATACTATATAATTCCATGCACATAAAATTTTAGAAAATGTAATCTATTGTGACAGAATAGATTAATGGTTGCTTGGGAGGTTCAGGAGGCAGAGATTACAATGAGGCTCAAGAAAACGTTTGAGATTGATGGATATATTCACTCTCTTGATTACAATATAGTTTCACACGTGTATTACATAAGTCAAAACTTATCAAATTGCACACTATAAACTGAACATGTTCAGTTTTTTATCCACTATATTTTAAGCTGTTACAAAATGAAGCCAAAATAAAGATGTATTAAAATAATAATAATGAGAGAATTCTTTATCAGCATACCTGAAGTAAAGAAAACACAAAAGGAAAAGGAAAATTATCTTAGAATGGAACAGAGATGTAAGAAAGAATGATGAATTATGAAGAGGGTAAATACATGGATAAATCTAAATGAGTAATGATTAAAACAATAAAATAATATCTTTGTCCATTTAAGATATCTGTAACAATACAGATAAACAATAAACTAAAGATGGGAGAGAGTAAATGAAGTTAAAAAGTACTAAGTTCCTTTCATTATTTGGGAACTGGTAAATTATAGTAGAGTTAATAAGTTATTGATATATGTTGTACTTTTTAAGACAATATGGAATAAAATAGTAAATATAATCATATGACATGAGAAGAAAACAACAATAATAAATTATTCCAATGAAAGCAAGAAGGAGTGAAAATGGGACATAGAATAAATGCAACAAAGAGAAAACAAGTATTAAAATTGTATACTTAAAACAAGATAGATCAGTAATACTTCAATTAAAAATCAAAGATAAAACTGGATAAAACAGAGTATATAGAGCAACAAAATCTAGCTACATTCAGTTTATGTAAACACTGAAAGTAAAGGGATGAAAAAAGATATACCTTTTATCCACTAACTAAAGAAGGCTTGCATTATTATAATAGTATAAAGCAAAGTAAACACCTAGGTCAGAAATACTGTAGATAAGAAGAACATAAAGGTGTCATTCCACCCAAAACACAGAACAATTCTACATTAGTATGGATCCGATAATTTAGCTTCAAGATATGTGAAATCAAAACTGATGGAAGTAAAAGTAGAAAAAATAATAATCTTCCTTACACAAGCACCAAATCTACTATGTCTTCTCATTATCCATGTAAACCACATATTAGATACATTTTTGCAAGTAGAGGAAAGAAGGAAGTAAAATATCACATTTTGGTGTCTCTCAGGCTTTTTCGCCAACTATAGTTTCTTTGCATTATGTTTTAGCATAGTTATGCTGCTGTCTTCTGTAATGATACAGCTTTGTGCAGCTGTTTTCACTTAGCATATTGTGGGCATCTCCCCACGTTATTGCTCGTTTTATTTTGGTGTGGCTGTGTACTCTTCCATCGACTAGATGGACTGTTGTGCTAGTTGCTGGTCGCGAATGCTGTTATTAAGTTTTCAGTTATAAATTGATGAATATCTTTGTGCACAAGGCTGTTTCCCAATGTCAAGTTATTTTCTTAGGATAGACTCCCAGAAGTGGGATTCTTGAATTAAAGAAGATTAAAACCTTTGAGGCTTTTACTACATATTGACACAATGGTTTCCGGAAGCATTTGTATCCACTTACACTGCCACCAGCAAGGATAAACATGGCCATCTTGCCAGTATTTGAAATTATCGTCTGGCTAAATATTTGCTAATTTGATAATGAAAAAGTAGCATTGGCATTTCATTTCTTTCTCTTTCTTTCTTTTCTTTTCTTTTTTTTTTTTTCAGAGTCTTCACCCTGTCGCCCAGCCTGGAGTGCGGTGGCGCAATCTCAGCTCACTGCAAGCTCCGCCTCCCGGGTTCACACCATTCTCCTGCCTCAGCCTCCCGAGTAGCTGGGACTACAGGCGCCCGGCTAATTATCTGTATTTTTAGTAAAGACGGAGTTTCACCGTGTTAGTCAGGATGGTCTCGATCTCCCGACCTCGTGATCTGCCAGCCTCGGCCTTCCAAAGTGCTGGGATTACAGGCGTGAGCCACCAAGCCTGGTCCATTTCATTGATTTCTAGCACGGTTGAGCATCTTTCATGTAAAGCGACTGTATTTCCTCTTTTGTGGATTGTCCATATCCTTTGCTGTATCTTCTGGGGTCTGATAAATTTGTATGAGTGTGGTATATATTAAAGATATTAACCTAGTGTGTCTCATAAAAAAAAATCATAGAGGGAAAATTTAACACACTTCTTTCAATAATTGATAGGACAAGACCACAAATGGTTGATAAGTGTATAATAAACTTGAACACCTATTTAACAAATTTGAACTAATTGACATACATAGAAAAATTATAAATTATACCCAACAACATATTTTCAATGAACAGGGAAAATATTAAAACTGATCACATGCTGGGCCACAAAGTAAGTTTCAAAAAAATTTTAAAGAATTAAAATAATAAAGAATGTTTTCTGGAAACAGTGGAATTATATTAAAATCAGCAAAAGAACAAAGATAGAAAATCCCTTTATATTAACACATTTCTAACAAATTGATAAAGAAGAAATTACAGTAGAAATTAGAAAATATGTTTTGACTAAATAATGATGAAAATGGGTGTTTTAAAAATCATGAAATGCAGCTCGCTAAAGCTATGTTTGGAAGAAAGTTTATTATGCCTGTAATTCCAGCACTTTGGGAGGCCGAAGTGGGTAGATCACCTGAGGTCAGGGGTTCGAGACCAGCTTGGCCAACACAGTGAAACCCTGTCTTTACTAAAAAATACAAAGATTAGCCACGCATGGTGGGGGGAGCCTGTAGCCCCAACTACTCAGGAGGCTGAGGCAGGAGAGTCCCTTGAACCCAGGAGGCGGAGGTGGCAGTGAGCTGATATCACACCACTGCACTCTGGCCTGGGCAACAGAGTGACACTCAGTCGAAGGAGAAAGAGAAGGAGAAGGAGAAGGAGAAGAAGAAGAAGAAAGTTTATTGTCTTAAATACATATATTATAAAAGAAGATGGGTAAAACCTAAGATGTGCATTTTCAACTGGTGTAATTTCATCCACAGGACAAAAATTAGTGAAAAAAACCTTATTCTTTCTTACTCTTTTCACACATGAAGCACAGGCAGATGTACAGTACATGAACATACACACACACACATATATATAATATATCCTCAGTATTTATATT
>NW_016803844.1:1514767-1517884 GCF_001698545.2 Rhinopithecus bieti
AGGCAGATGTACAGTACATGAACATACACACACACACATATATATAATATATCCTCAGTATTTATATTTGAAAAGGAAGCCAATTAAGAAAAGCATGTCTGAAGAGCTTCTTAGGGGCAATAATAAAATAGCTTGAGAAACACTTTTTAAAACATGCATGTTAAGAAATTTCAAGAAGAAAAGCAAATTAAACACAAAGGAAAGTAGGACAGAAATAATCAGAGAAAGCAGCAAAAATTAGTAAACTAGAAAACCAATGTACATGAGGAAAACAGAGGGCTTGAGAAGTACTATAAACTAACTAAATCTAAACAGACATCTATAGGACACTCCATCCAACAACTGAATACACATTCTTCTCAAGTGCACACAGACTATTCTCCAGGATAGACCACATGCTAGGATGTAAAGCAAATGTCAATAAATTTAAAAGAATTTAAATCATACAGTATATGTCCTCCAGTCATAATGGAGTGTAATTAGAATTCAGTAACAGAAAGAAATTTGGGAAATTCACAAATATGTGGAAATTAAACAGTATACTGGGAGCAAAGTTGGAAGACTCATATTTACTGATTTCCAAACTGAAACAAAGCTATAATAATCAAGACAGTGTGATATTGACATAAAGATAAATTAAGAAACCACTGGAGTAAAATTGAGAGTTCAGAAATGAAATGATGTAAGCACTTTAGAAAATGATATGCAGTTCCTCAAAAGGTTACACACAAAGTTGCCATATGGCCCATCAATTCCACTCCTAGGTGGAAACAGTCCACACAAATCTGCTAGTATTGTTCATACTAATATGATTCAAAATAACCCCAAATTGGAAACAACTCAAATGTCCATCAACTAATCAATGAATAAATAAAATTACAATGGAATATCACAAATATCATGGCCATAAAAGGGAATTAAGTACTGATACGTATTACAACATGAATAGATCTTAAAGTTATTCTAAGTGGAAGAAATCACACTTAAAAGACCAGATAGCATATGATTTTGTTTTTATGAAATGTCCAGAATAGGCAAATTCATACAGAAAGATAAGTTGTTGCCTAGGGCTGGGAGCATTAGGGGAAAATGGGGAATAGTTTTCTTTATCTGCAGAGATAAAATGTTCAAAAATTAATCGTGGTGATGGTTGCACAACTCTGTGACTACACTACAAATAATTAAACTGTGTACTTTAAATGGATCAGCTGTTTGGTATGTGAATTGTATCTCCATAAAACTGTTTTTTTAAGGTAATACAGTTTCTATGTAGTTCTTATGAGACACCTGCTCTTGACATCCAGCTGCCACATTGCAAGGAAGTCCAAACTAGCTACTTTAAAGAGGTCACGTGTAGGTATTAGAACTGACAACTGTGGTAGGGGTCCCAATGCATCAATATCTATACTTCTGAGTGCAGCAGGCTTCAAATTATTTCACCTTCCCATCCTTTGAGTCTTTCCAGTGGAACTCCATACATTGTGCAGCAAAGAGATGCCATCCCCATTGTGCCCTCTCTGAATTCCTGACCCAGATAATCTGTGATCATAATAAAATGGTTGTTATATAACAAAAGAAGAAGAGGGAAAAGGGAATTAATGTATATTAGAGGTTATCAATAATGTCAAACTTAGTGCTATGGTGTAAATGTTTGCCATCTTCAAAACTAATGTTGATGTTTAATTGCCATTGTAACAGTATTAAGAGGTGGGACCTTTAAAAGATGATTAGGCATTAGACTACAACCTGTGAGAGCTACTCTGTGGGCTGAGTCTGGCAGAGTCATGGGTGGGGGAAGCTATTCGAGGCCTTTGGGACTCTACCCCTGTTTCAGTGTGTCCAGAAGGTGGGACATAGAGTCACAGAAGATAATTCTGAAGCCTTAAGATTTAATATTGTGCCTCCTGTTGGGTTTGAAACTTGTTTGGGATCAGTTACTCTCCCCCAACCTTTTCTTTGCCTACCTGTCTGTTTTGGAATGGGAATGTCTATCATAGGCTTGTTCCACTATTGTGCTTTGGAAGTAGGTAACTTATGTGATTTTACAGCCTCACACCTGCAGGGGAATTTGCCTCAAGATGAGCTGTACCCTGAGTCTCATGCATATCTGATTTAGATGAGACTCTGGATTTTGAACTTATGAGTTGGTGCTGGAATGACAAGATTTTTGGACCTTGGGATGGAATGAATGTATTTTGTATGTGAGAAGGACATGATTTTTGGGCCAGGGGTGGAATGCCATGGTTTGAATATTTGCCTCCTGCAAAACTCATGTTGAAATTTAATTGTCATTGTAACAGTATTAAAAGGTGGAACCTTTAGGAGACGGTTAAGCCATGAAAGCTTCACATAGGGGCTTTCGGGCAGAGACTTTTTCTCTTCTTCTCTGCTATGTGGTGACGCACCAAGAAGGCCACTGTCAAATGCCTGCACCTTGATATGAGACTTCTCAGCCTCCAGAACTGTGAGCCAGTAAATTTCTGCTTATTATTAATTACCCAGTCTGTGGTATTCTGTTATAGCAGCACAAAGTAGATGCTTGGTTTCTTGAAAAGAATGATAAAATTGATAAATCTATGTCAAGATTGATAAAGAAAAAAATTAAAGACAGCTCAATTGTCAATATCAGACACATGAAAGGGGATATTGCTACAGATCTTATGAACATTAAAAAGATAATAAGATGGCGGGTGGAGCAAGATGACCAAATAGGAACAGCTCCAGTCTCCAACTCCCAGCAAATCAAAACCACAATGAGATAGCATCTCACACCAGTTAGAATGGCAATCATTCAAAAGTCAGGAAACAACAGGTGCTGGAGAGGATGTGGAGAAATAGGAACAGTTTTACACTGTTGGTGGGATTGTAAACTGGTTCAACCATTATGGAAAAGAGTATGGCAATTCCTCAAGGATCTAGAACTAGATGTACCATATGACCCAGCCATCCCACTACTGGGTATATACCCAAAGGATTATAAATCATGCTGCTATAAAGACACATGCACACGTATGTTTATTGTGGCACTATTCACAATAGCAAAGACTTGGAATCAACCCAAATGTCCATCAGTGACAGACTGGATTAAGAAAATGTGGCACATATACACCATGGAAT